>NC_133352.1:18204124-18301624 GCF_030506205.2 Paramisgurnus dabryanus
GACTCATCTAGCTCACCACACAGTTCAGAAATAGACAGCTTTGTCAGCTTGTTTGGTACCGTCTTGTTTTCAGATATGAATAACAGCCAGCTGATATCTTCTCGGTTTCTGATATCTTTTTCTGAAGCGCAGCCGCTTCCCCACCACGAGTCCTCAGCAGGGGGAGATGGCTGTTATAAACTAGCATGTTATTCATGCGTGAGAGGGCTTCACTGCAGATCAGACTTATCATGCCATTATTTAGTCAGAATGATAATGAGACACAACAATAGATTCAGGTTCTGGGGATCTAACTGTCCTTGTAATAACTGTGGCTGTACGTTGACATCCTTCTTGGCAATATCTAGACATTCACTCAAAACATTTAGCAGTGCGATCAGAACAGTGCTGGTGCATTCAAATGCAAATGATGTTTTAGGTTGCCGATTGTACAATTAAAAATGAACAAAGCGCAATGTCTTTTGGTGATGTTTACTGTAATAGCACAGCCAAATGAACCATAGAGAACTTGAGGATTTTTATTTAGCGCTGGGAGTTGAAAGTCGAATTACTCGTTATACTCTCAAATGTCATTATTTCCAAACATTTGTATTGCCGCGAGTTCTTGCCTGCAATTTACCAGATAAAAGCAACTGCAATTCTGTGTATGACAGTATGTTGTTATGCTAAAAAGATATGATTTGTAAAATAGCCATTGTCATGCATTGCCTCTCGAGTCCAGTTAAGCATTGGCTTCCATGATATCTCCTATTAACATAATCACACCGTCTGTACTTTTTAGCGTGTCCTCACTAGATACGCTTTAACCTACATAAAAAGGAGATGACCGTGTGGGACGTTCTCTTGTATAAAGCACATATAACAAAGCCGGGTCTCGTATGTATCATCAAACTTGCCTTTGTGCAATCTGTCACCTTTCCATTTTGTGCAAATTAAAGCACAGAAATTACCAAAAGCATTAACATTTTTTTTTGGTAGTACTCAACTTGTAGATATTCTGGCTATACACTAGGGCTGGGCCATAAAACAATATCGATATGTACCATCGATAACAGTAAAAAAAATTGATATGACGTCTGTTAATGCATTGCTAAAACTGCACTGGACTACATTACATGACATGATAAAGGAGCGTGTGACAGGCAAACAGCCAATAACAAGTGTTGCTGTGGGGTTCAGTTGCGCCATCTCCATGTAACAGGAAAAGCATGAAAACGTGTAAAATGAGTGGTGTGGCTGAGGAGATTGTCAAAAATAAAAGGAAATGTTAGCTCGCCAGTGTGGCAGTTCTTAGTTTTTTTGTGTCTGATCAACATCGAAATATTGTTGTGTGTAAGCTGTGCATACTTGAGGGCCGGGCATACTTCTTTTCCGCGACTGGCTCGCGCACGCACGCACGCCTCAGCGCAGCTTTCAAAGTATACTCACTCTGGCTACGCACAGATGGCAGCGTTCAACACATACGCAATACAAATGTATCTTATTCAAATTATTACCCTACCATGCCATACTGATTTGATGACATTTACAGTACATTATAAATGTAGGTGAAGAAAAGTAGCTGATCCACCATTGCAAACAAAGTTAAAACAAACAACAAAAAAACAAAGAACAGGAATCAAACATTATGGTGACAAAAATGCTCCAGAGAGCATTTATAGAGTTTATTTCACACCAATTTAATCTTTATGTAAGATATGCACATTTTTGTACTGTGTAACTAACATTTTTAATTTTTTGCTTAAATAAAGTGTGTAAATAAAACATACAGTGGTTAAATTAAAACTTTTTTAACTTTTTTTAAAAGCAATAATTATTGAAGGATATAACACGTTATATTGATGATAAACACAGGGTTCCCACGGGTCTTTGAAATCCTTGAAAGTTTGTGAATCTGGGAAAAAAATCAAGGCCCTGCAAAGTTTTTGAAAATAACCTTACATAGATACAGGTCATTGAAAGTGTTTGAATCTATTTTGTGCAAGAAGTTTTCTGGAAAAAAATCCATATTATTCCCTGTGTAGTGTAGGATAACAAAATAAAAATTCTAGACTGTTTAAGCACACATGCTAAACTGTTAGTTTTAAATGCTTATTATATCTTCTGTATGTGAATGTTGATTCATACCAAAATGCTTTTTTGCATAGTTGTGTTTGAAATATGAAAACATCTAGGGTTACGTATGTAACTGTTGTTCCCTGAGAAGGGAACGAGACACTGCGTCTCCCTTGCCGTACTTCCTGCGTTCCTGTAACGCCGTCTTTGGCAATATTTCAGATAGCGATAAACTTCCTGCCTCCCCCTTCACACTGTCTTTGTCGTTAAGGCTCACCATTGGTTGAATTTGATATACACATTCAGACGCACTTACCCGTGGAAGCATCCCCAAAGTGTCATCGCAGCGACGCAGCGCGAGTTCTCTCAAAAGGGAACTGTAACAATGTATCTTAAAAGGTTACACAATGTAACCTTGCTCTCACTTGAAATGTGTCCCCACATTTAGTCCTTGAATTTGAGGGTATTTGACCTGGAAAGTCCTTGAAGGTCCTTGAATTTGAAGTTAACTAAGGTGTGCGAACCCTGTAAACATTTTAGCTCTATCGCCCAGACCTACTATACACACTTGACTTTACCATCATAGTAAAAAGTTGACAACTTCCTGTCTGTACATTTTAGTCTGTAAATACTATTTTACAAAAGTCATCCCCTATAGAGAAAGTACTGGTTTGGCATGACGGAAAAACAGTAAAACACGCTAACGTCTGAAATCGTAGGGGGCCAATGTTTTAATGTCACAGAACACAATGCATAATGTTCACCATAAGTGTCTAATGGGAGATCTATCTGTGTATGCCTGTCCACCATCAGCCACCTGTGTTGATAAATATCTCCTTAATCTGACACATTGTGCATTAGTGTCTCAGACTCAAAACTAATGTCATCCATTAGCTTGCTCTCTCCCACACCCACTAACATCACAGTGCCAGAAGCCGCTTAGCATCCACTTAGATCTCAGTGTATTTTTCAGACTGATATCTCGGCATCAAATGCACAGTTTTTTAGCCGTGACACGCTTTAAACTTTCATTTACAGCTTGTGTGGTCAAATCGCCTTGCATACAATACAGAACACCAGAGCAGTTTTGTCACAGAAATATAGTGCGACTTGGCTGGTGATAGTTCTGTGCTTCTGTACACAGTGCTTTTTGTTGCATAAATTCTGCTCTGTGCCAATGTGGCACGTACCAGTAATGTACAGTAATAACAACAGGAGCCTGTTATCTCTCCATTCCTTCTGTTGATCAGACTCCCTCGCGTTTCATTCACTTGGTGTCTAAAGACATCTTGCCCCCCATTTTCCTGACACACACACACATACACAGCTCAGTTTCAGCTTCAACAGCTCTATTCTGCTCTCTTTGGTTATGTATTATTCTATTTTGTCTAATTCTTTTAAAATTTCTATTCTATTCTATTCTATTCTATTCTATTCTATTGTAATTCCTACCACAGTTGTATTTGTATCTGTTACATTTTATTCTGTTTCATTCTGTGTCTTCATATTTTTACACTACTACACTGTGCATTTATGAGAAAATGTGTGTAAGCCTTTTTGAAATTATCTGGATTTATCTGCATAATGGCCCCTTAAATGGCTCCACTGTGACTATTTCTTGTTACAGAAATATAACTTTTCTTATTCCAGTAAATAGCACAACAACTATTTTTGTATCTACTCTTTTCTATAACCTTAAGACTAGTTGCTTTTTGCATTATTTGTAGCAGGGAGATATTATAACACTGTACTGGGATCTGGGCTCCAAACAGTTCTCATTTGTTTTCATACATTTTCTGTAGGACCATTGGTCCACACTGTTGTTTGCATGTGATCAAATCGGATCTGTGCATTCAGACAGGAATTTTCTGGCATATCTTTTTGTTTACTATAGTAATTTCCATCAGGTATTTCAGCAAGATGCCAGTCCCATATACCTGCTAGGATTTGGATCAATAAAGGACAGATAACAGAAACATAGAAGTGTGTACTTGGTTTATTTACATCATACCATGGTACCAAATTCACGTACAAGACAGCACAAGGGACAGAGAGGTTTAATTATGTGCATTGTACTGTATATCAGCATCATAGTGCATTAACAATAAACCTGATAAATATCAGATTCCATGTCGAGATTTCGACTTGATTTGCAATCCGACACTTACATGCTGGTGAAGTATTGCATGGTTATACTTGTGCACATATGAAAAGCTCGGATGTAAAACAATTTAAGTGCATCTGACATGTTTTCTTGTAAATTAGCATTTTTTATCAGGCTCTTAACGGATTTTGCCAACAAACCAGTATTTCTTGTTTCAAGGCTGGGATTAAAGAGCACCAATGGTCCGATACACACTTTTACATTTCCTTTGGTGTGTAAGTGTGTGTTAGTACATGTTAATGATATGCAAAAGGTACACACCACAAAATAAACAGTTACGCGAGTTATCGTCTCCAGCGTAAATCTCTTTTCTTGGACTGCAACAAACACACAGATTGTAACGGCAACAGTTTACTTCCTGGGATTTATGATGTACAGAAGACCGACATTATCATAATTCCTCCCGTTCAGACTCACAACCTGTAAGTTAACTCCTGTTAGCATTGCATTGTGACCGAATCTTTTGAAACATGGCAAGGAGCGTCACATTTCCAGCTGACATCAGAGGTATTTAGGCCAATCACAACGTACAGATTAGCTGGCCAATCAGGGATCGTTTTTTTAACCATAAACCATGTGAACAAATCGTATTATACCAAATACACAAAATAACTTAATATTTTAGCAATGAAATAGCTGCTCTTTAAGCAAATTTGAAGCGAAAATATTTAATGAAAGAATACACGCTGAAAGCATTTGGATTATAATATTATCTAATTTTTGATGGAGGTGGCATTTAGCTGCTTTTGAATATGAGCTCATGTTGTTAAGCAAGCCTATTTTTTTAGCTAGAATACATAAAATTGGTTATGCAGACTTGATATTCAATACATAACACTCATTTATTTGGGAAATAGCTTTAGTGCCACATTTTACCCCCAATCCGCGTAAAGTGAACATGCAACTGTTCTTGTTCATGTCTGCCTGTGCCAGAATGTAACTGTACTGTAAGTGTTGCAGGTGGGAGATGAATGAGAACATGTGGTACCGGGTGTTGTGCATTGCTGTTTGTGAAGATGAGAGCTGAGAGGAACGCAGAAGATCTGCTTTGTCCTTAAGCACTTTTAGTTACTGAAATCGAGAAACAGACATGTTAGATCATGACAGCCATAAATGTCAAGAGGATAACTGCCTTAAATAGACACTTGTGTGTTTTCTTTTTTGCTATCAAGCTAATGTGCTTTCTGTTTTGGGAGTTTGTGTTGCTAAACAAATTATTGACCAAGGACTGCATGTGCCCCTTGTCCTTGGGATACAAGCATTTTTACTTTTTTTATATAGTTTGCTTTTTGCTTTATTCAATATCATATACTGGATGTAAAGCAGCTTGTATTTAATTTGCTTGTATAATTGTTTTAATAACACAGTTTATTCTGTAAACAATGCGAATATATGCAAGAATGATTCCTGTACAGTACATAGTTGATAGATTCCCAGCGGTTCAAACATCGAATGTTTGTACATCTCTACCCCTTTGTTAAACAGACTCGAATCCAAGAAGCGACTCCTGTTGAAGCTCATATTGCCTGCTTTTGACAAATCTGCTCTAATTGCTCTCTAATTAGTATATTTCTCAAAGTTGCTGAAGGTCACTTGCCGGAATGGGTGAAGATAATTACTGCAGGATGACATGTGCTGCCAGCCACGGGAATGGAGGAAGACTTTATACAAAATGAAAGCAAGCACGAGGGGATAGAAAGTGATGCTGAGTAGATACAATTAGAATAAGAAAAGAGAGAACAATGTGTGTTTGTGTGTGCATGTTTAATAACCCCAGCATCCCACCTCGGAGGTGAGAATATGAAGCAGCGTTTTCTCAAACGCTCTTCTGAGTCCACTCAAAAACGCTCGGCTCTGCGGAGACTAATCAGTCTGCCGTAATCACCCTTCAAAATACCTTTGTATAATTAGTCCGGCATAAAATCAAAAGCCGGATAAGGAAAAATCATTGCCATGGAGGGAAAGAGAGAGAATATTGCCAAGGAGAGGAGATTGTTTGCGCTGCGTTACTTAAAGTGATGTGCATTTGAGGTTAGAAGAAAACGTTCTCATCAAACAGGCAATTCTTTTGTAGAGGGTGGCCGATCCCTTAGCGCGCTCGCCGTGGAGGATGCATCACACGCACTTTATTTGCTTTTTAAACACTCAAACTCTCAATCCCCCATACACTTTTTCTTTCATAAGGCCTGCTTAGAATTTTGTTTGAGATGTATCTTTTGCAAATGCACTCAGGACATCTTCCTGAAGGACACTTTATTGCTCTGAAGGAAATTCACTTGAGACGAAGACATTAACACAATAATCCCACATTAACAATTGATATTCTTATACTAATGAAGGACAAATCTAATGAATGCTGTAAAAAGCAGTTGAACAATTTTCTATACAACTTTAGGAGTCTCCGGAGACATTTGTGTAAGATTATGTAAAGAAATAAATAATATATAGACCGTTTCATAGGGCGCACGTGCGGTGACGCGATAAGCGTGTGGTCCGAAACTTTACTTCCGGTTTCTGTTTATTTAATGGTCTGACTAGTTGTTGAAACTGAACTCAAATACCTCGTCAAAAATAACAAATGTTTTGGTTTTCTAGGTAATCTATGTGTTGTTTATTTTGCTTGTTATATAAATAAACTACTGTAAAAGGACTTTGTTGTTATTTATTCTTTGTGGAGTTTACCGGAACTTACGTGATGACCACGAAGCCCCTTGTTTATGTTGTTACTGCTGAAACCGTATAGATGGATGGATAGATGGATAGATAGATACTATAGATACTATAGATATTATAGATAGATAGATACTATACTGTAGATAGATAGATACTATACTATAGATAGATACTGTAGATAGATAGATAGATAGATACTATAGATAGATAGATAGATAGATAGATAGATAGATAGATAGATAGATAGATAGATAGATAGATAGATAGATAGATAGATAGATAGATAGATAGATAGATAGATACTGTAGATAGATAGATACTGTAGATGGATAGATACTGTAGATGGATAGATACTGTAGATGGATAGTGTAAATACTGTAGATAGACAGATAGATAGATAGACAGATAGGTAGATAGACAGATAGGTAGATAGATAGATACTGTAGATAGATAGATACTGTAGTAGACAGACAGACAGACAGACAGACAGACAGATACTGTAGACAGATAGATAGATACTGTAGACAGATAGACAGACAGATAGATACTGTAGATACTGTAGATAGATACTGTAGATAGATATAGCCCTATTATTGGGAAAGGGCTAAATAAATACTGGATTATGGAATAAAAAAGACATAAAATATTATCGGAAATACCAGAGAACAAAAAATCTTGGGATGCAGTGATAAAACAATATATATGTATATACTGATACTGATATTCAGTTATTTAATATGGCATTTACTGATACTGATAGATACCGATGCTTCTGCATTTCATGCTGTGTTTAAAATTCTGAAATCCTAGCAGTTGCAGAGCCTACAAAGTACAATTCTCAAATTGAGACCGAGTTTAAAATAAGTCTACACGTAGTCATTTTCTTCGTACATTTACATACCTAGCAGACACTTTTATCCACAGCGGCTTACAGTGCATTACCAGGTACACATTTCATTTTAAACAGTATGTGTGTTCCCTGGGTTTGAACCCACAACCTTCTGTGCTGCTAATGCAACATTCTACCACTGAGCTATACAGAAACTGACTTGTTGTTTGCCCAGTTTGATTGCTTGGATATAATTGGCTCTGATCATCGGCTCTGCTTACACTTTTTTGGTTTTACTTCATGGTTCATTTGCATGATATTTGAAGGACAAAATAAATCTGCATAATTTGTTATAACCCAAAAATAAAAATTCTGCCATCAGTTTCTTTGGTTTCTACTTGTTACAAATCTGTATAAATTTCTTTGTTCTGAAGAACACAAGGGAAGATATTTTGAGGAATGTTTTTACCAAACTGATCATGAGCCCCATTCACTGTAGTAGGAAACAAGAGTAATATAGAAGTGAATGGGGCTCATAAACGATTTGGTTACAACCATTCCTCAAAATATCTTTAAAGAAATGTATACAGGTTTGTAGTGAGTAAAATGAGTAAATAATGAAAGAATGTTCATTTTTATGTGAACTATCCCTTTAAAATATACAAACTTTTTTGCTGCCGTAAGTAAAAAATAACAACTTTATTTGACATCACTAAGCCTTCTTTTCAACAACTTACTTTAACCACCTGCCAAATAGAGATCATTTTCTTTGATCCACTTAAAGGTGCTCTAAGCGAATTGAAGCGTTTTAGACCATAAAACATTTTTTGTTACATACCGGAAACATCTCCTCACTATCTGCTTGCTGCCTGTCCGGTGATCAAACTGTAAAAAAACGCGATCTCTGTAGACAGCCCAGGCTTCACAAACGGCAATATCAACAAATGGCCAAACCTAGCCAGCACAAAACAAAACAAAGTATTCCAGCCAATAAACGACAAGAAGGATTTGGGGGTGGGGGTTGGGCGCGTTCATGAAAGCACGGAAGGGAGGGGGAGGGGGAGGAGTTAGCTACGCTCTGTCTGTTTGAAAACAGTTCAAACATCAACAGGAAGTGACGTCGCACATTATTCGCTTAGAGCGCCTTTAATTTCTGAGATATAAAGAAAAGTCACACCCTACTGTACCTTTGTTTTGTCACTGACTGTCCTGTTTCATTTGGTAATATGTAGAGCTGCAACTATCGACTATTTTTTCAACCGATTAATCTATCGATTATTTTTCGATTAATCGAATAGTCTAATGATTTTTTTATACATATAATTCCCCAACAAATAATAAATGTAACATCTGCCATTAACGCCAACATTTTATTTAAGCATTTTCTTAATTAAACAAACACACAAACCAAAATTTTCAACATGGAAAATAAAGTGGCAGTGGCACTTTAAAAGAGGCATTATTCACCTTAAACAATAAAATAGGCATATATTAATATTTTAAACATTAGTTTATGATTAGTACATGCATTAACTCAGCATTAGTTCAGACTGAAGTAAAAATAAGTTCATTGTGATTCATGAACCCTTATATAAAATGTAATGGTTATATTATTACTGTTAATATTATTACTATTAGTAGTACTGCATTCTCATTTAACTTTAACATTTAACTTTTCTTAAGTTCCGGGTAAAAAACAAGTTCAGTTAGTATGATCTTCTAATATTTTATAAACAGCGTTTACGCCGCTGTTACTTTAAATAAACGCATGTCAGGAATACCTTACAAGACAAGCTTCTGTAATATCTGCGCACATATTCGCAAAAAAGACGTTCATTGGGAATTCCGCACTGCCAGCTGGCTTTCAGTGCACGCGGGCACATGCCTATCAGTTCTCAATGTGACAGTAACTTATTATTTCATAACTTCTTAATATAAAAACATGTCCTGCTCTTTATTTACTGTTTCAACATACTGCCCAGAAGCGATGCAATGTCGCGTCTGTCAGGCGTCTCGCAGCTCGTATTAAACGAAGATGTAAACGCAGCTGTATTAAGCACAATATGTATTGATTCTATTGTTTATAGAGTAAGTATAAAAACTTACTGTAATAGTTCAAATTCTTACGCTGACGTCTCGTCATTTTGAGGTCGGAGAGCTCCAGGTTTTCTTCTTTTAAGATGATCATACACAGGTGTTGCGCTGCTGTGGTATGCCATTTCAGTTTTACACAGTATGTGTTTTATTTGGTCTCTGCTTAAAGTATTCCCACACTTTTGATCGCGTTCTGTCTGTTTGGTATAACACTTGTATCACCCGGTCGGAGCTGAAGCCGCCTTCATTTCAAAATGTAAACAGTGCGACGCATCGACGCATTTCCGGCAAATCCACGTAATTACGTAATCGACTACGTCGACGCGTCCTTCCAGCCCTAGTAATATGTCACATCAAGTAAATGGGTTGCATGGTTTTGCACAGCACACTTATTTATCTTAGCCTAACATGAGAAGGATTCATCTCAGTCTTTCTGTAAAGAAGTCATGCTGACGTCTCTTCAATTTATAAGTGAGCAGTTAAAAATCCAGCATAACAACTGATGTTTAGCATTTTTTTGGTACACTGTGTTTTTGCTTTTTAGCATCTTCACAGCGGATACATTATTTGCATTTCAGTTCACCTTCTTCTTTACTTTACTGCTTTTTGTGCTCTTTCTCTCTCTCTCTGTCACTCTCTCACACTTGCTTACTCCCAACACTGTATTGAATTTTCACTCCATGTTTTGTCGTAACGAGCTCTGTCGATTGCCTAAATGTAAGTACGCACAATTTACGCCACCAGCTCAGCCATTTGTGGAATGCTTTAACATTACAAACAAATAAAAAAGCACTATCGCCTGTAGGCTCTCGCTGGGAAGTAATGCCGTGAAGTGACTAGTGACTGTGCGTTTAGCATAAAATCCAAAGGGCCCCCACAGAGTGGAACAAGTAGACATTTTCCCCTCTCATTTTCATCAATACGTGTCGTAGGGCTAAAGACTAAACCAAACTTCTGCTTTCATTCCCTGCACTTCGGAAGAGTGATGTGTCTCGAACATTTTTTTAAACTACTCCACATTCTCTAAATCTAAAACTGTTCCTGCATTTTCTTATTTCAACCGGTAGATCACTTTTAAAGCTCAGAGTTGACTTTTTGAATTGCACACTGGGCGTGCCGATGTCCTTGAGTTTACAGCCAGTGTGGCATAATGGCTCCTAACTGTGGGGGATCCAATGACATTGACCTAAAGCATTGGGTAGTTTCTTTTTCAGACCATGCCCAAACCTCTTCACATCCTGTTTCGGACCTCCCTGGAGATTCTGCTTATGTTTAACCTTCCACTGTCACCCCTACTGTGTTCACGGACATCTTCCATCCTGGTCATTTATTTGGACTGGGATGAATTACAGACAGCAACTTACTTCTCTCAAGTCAGAACATTAATATGGGCGTACCAAATATCTTTTTATGAGATCCATATACAAGTGGTAATGTAGAGTCAGCTAGTCATTATTGCGAAATAAGACCCGACAGGGTGATCAGGGCAGTCTTGTTTCACCCTGAAGGTCTTTTTGTGCTAATAACCAGCTGACTGTACTTTATTCCCCTTACTATGAAGGGAATTTCTAAATAAATAAAATATTGATGCATGTTAAAATGATATTATGTATGAAACAAATAGTGGTCAAAAGACATTGAGTTGCAATAGAGGCTAAACTGCTGCAGAAAATACATGTAAGTACGAAACTCATCAAATTAATTGTTTTGATGTGTATAATGTTTACATTTGCATTTACACATTTGGCAGATGCTTCTATCCAAATGCAATGCTCTATGAATGAACTATACAAGAGCATGTCCATAAGTATGCATGTAGTTCTCTACATATTTTTTTTTATTTTTATACAGAAAACCCTGCTTGAATGCTAGAGGTGCCTAGAATATGTCTAATCTGAAAAAGAAGGAATTTGCCTCCTTCCACAATATTTTTTGACCAAGCAAAATGGTATTATTATATTTTTTTATATAATATAGTATTATTGAGTATGCAGTAAGTGTCTTTAAACTAGTTTCTAAACTCTAAACTAGTTTCTAGTTTCCCATGTCTAAGGCAATCTGATTATTTTGAGAGAACGTGTGATATATGAGGGGGGGGCAGCAGATTTTTCCCCTTCCCTACCGCCTGACAGGGAATCACTCTGGCGCACCCTTCATTTCATCCTGAATTCCTTCCTTCCCAAAGATGTCTCTCCTAATGACGCTAAATCTAGCATGCTTAATTGGACCAGTGAACTATGTTATTGGAGCTGGAACCGTATTTCTATTGGACCCAAAGGCAATTTCAGGCCTGTGACACTAGGGTGGGTGGAAAGGGGGAATTATGGGAAAGTGTTGGAATGGGAGAGAAGGAGAGAGAGAGGAAGATAGACTGAGACAGGGAATGTTTGCTGCTTCTTTGCAGGATGTATAACTAATAAATTGTATGGCACTTGTTTGTGGAGCATGCTCTTCTGCTTCCGTGACTTTTTTCGATGAAAAAATTAATTTTTGAAGAATGATGTGCATTATACATGTGACACAGCTGGACAGGGTCAAGTGCCCTTGGCAAATGGTACTGGCCTGGTCTTCTGTTTCACCCATTAAACATTACTTTATCTTTTTATTAGAGGTCTTTTTTAAATGTATACAGCTTTATGACGGGCTGTTGTTACTTTAAAGGGACACTCCACTTTTTTTGAAAATAGGCTAAATTAAACATAAACATTTTATTTTAACCGTTTTGGAATCATTGCGCTAAAAATAACCAAAGAGTTTCAATATTTTTCCTATTTAAAACTTGACTCTTCTGTAGTTACATCGTGTAAGACCAACGATTTTCTAGGCTGATATGCCTATGAATTATACTCTCATTCTGCGTAATAATCAAGGACTTTGGTGCAGTAAAATGGATGCAGGAGGCGCAATGATATTACGCAGTGCCCAAAAATAGTCCCCTGCTATTAAGAGTTACCAAGGGGACAATTTTCGGCTGCTGCGTAATATCATTGCGCCTCCTGCTACTCTTTTAACATAGGAAAATATCTGGTTATTTTTTTGCGTGATGCTAATGGTCTAATCAGATTCAATGGATTGTGCTAAGCTATGCTAAAAGTGGTACCGCCAGACCCGGAGATCAGCTGAATGGATTCCAAAATGGTAAAAAACAAATATTTAACTCTAGAGGAGCCGGAAAATTAGCCTATTTAAAAAAAAAGTGGATTATCCCTTTAACTTAACAAATTAAATGTAACTTTTTTGGTTTTTATAAGTTATGTCCACTTATCACAAGTCCAAACTTAAAATATTAGGTTGAATTGACTTGCAAAACCAAATAGTTTTTACTTCATGCTGCTTTTTTTTACAATGCATTCGTGTATCATTTTTTTGTAAATTATCAAATTGAAATATTTTGTTTGTCATACCAGACACACTTAACAAAGAACATTGTGTCATATTTCATTTTATACAATGAAAAACATCAAAAAAAAAAGTTCCATGCTCCAAATAATAATGAAGTGTCTTGCAATTTTCAATGTTCTTCTTCTTATCTTCTTCTTATTCAGTTATTCCCTTTGAAATTCAGCTTTTTGTGAAATTCAGCTTTCACAAAAAAATGTGTAATTCATGGTTCAACTCTGTCACACTGGCCTGACCCCTGATTCTGATCCCAAAATATTTTATTTTTCTCACGCTGAGGTTTTAAGTCTCGCTGTCATTCATGATCTATCTTGAATTTTCCAGTCTAAAAGCAGGCTCGCTTTGCCAATGGTCCTCTGACGATGCAGCATATTGCATCGTCCCCTTCTGTCATAGAGCCCTCTGGGTTTTGTTGTCCCTTGGCCGGACTAGTCTTCAGTCATCTGTGACTATTCTCATCTGATAGACATTAATTGCTTCCCTCCAGACCTGTTTGCCGTGGCTAGACCCCGATTATGATGTCATGTACACAAGGTTGTGTTGCTATCCATGGCCCATGGGCATTTTGGGAAAGCCATCTCAAACTGCTTATCTTGTGGCTAGTCACACTGCCCACAAGCCTCTCATTATTATCGCATTCATTCGTTAAATGGTGTTAATAGCGGTATTGTTAAAGAAATCGATCTGTAAGCCAATCGTAGCTACTGTAGGTCATTACTTGAGATGGCTAAATTGGAGCTCTCTTAGTTGCGCCTATAAAATTGAGATGTGAAGATGAGGAGGGCCGTCACTTTCACCTGATGAAGATCAGATATGAGTCTAACTCGCGGCTCTCACGCTGACATTTCCCGCACAGGAAATGTGTCTGCACTGGCATTTATTCAGCGCAGAGAGGTTTCGGCTCCTGGCCGTGCGTGTCATTTACCCAGGAGGTGTTCAAACAGCGCTTCTGTTGCTTTGTAACATGTTCCACCTTGCCCCTCTCGCGTCCTGAGATTAAAACCAACAACAGGCCGAAAAAGTGGCTTTATTCGGCCCTGATGTGACACCTCTGTCACTTCGCTAATTACTCCGCATCGCCACTCTCTGCTGTGGCATTTATTGCAGATTTGAATAATTTGCTCAGCAGATGGTATGAATGTCAAGCTGTGACACAGATTTACTAATCTTCCCCGAGATGGGAAGATTATGGGTACGAGACTGTCGACAGTGTATTGTTTTAATAATGCTGGGTGGTGCTGTCTGGACGACTCCGGCGTTGCTTGTGGGTCACAGACGGCTGTCTGCTCTCCTCGCCGTTTGTGTCAAAGGCCCAACGTCTATTTAACCCCCATCATGGTTGCGTGAAGACGAGATGAAAGGTGCACCTGTGCTCCTGAGCCCTCTATGCTCTCACCTGGTGCTATTCCCGTACTTCATCTGCGGCTGTTGCAGGCGTTAAACTTGTCAGCTTTTCTCAAGTTCTGAACATTTCTTTAGGCTCCAACATATGTTTGAACGCTAAAAACGCTTGGGAAGGATACGTACTCTAGATGCGTTCTTTGTTTATCTCATTGCTCAGTGGAGCATCAGACCATCATGGTTGCTTTACCCTACGTGAGCTGTAGGTTAATATTCACATGTGCACAATACCGTGTGGGTTTAGACGGGAAGTCATTACTCAGAGTCCCGGTGGACCGGTCGTTGCGCGCTCTCTTAAGGTGTCCCCAGCACCATCTTTCCTCCGCCCATGCTTAATTACCACAAGTGTTTGCACCTTCGGTCTGGTGTCTGTGCGCTTATGTGAGTTGGTAATAGCACAGCACCTGTCTCAAATCCCTTTGTTTAAAGGCAGATTAAGAAATTGAGAGCATGGGTTGTGTGTGGATTTTGGGCTTAGGCTAAAAAAAGCCAGTCTTGTGGAGTAGGGGTTTGGGTTGTAGAGAGCAAGAAATGTGGGGTGCACGAATTTAGAATGAGAAATTAGAAGCAAGATTTAATGAAAGGAGCAATTTTGGTCAAGTACAGTATGAATTAAAATAAATGTGCAATTACATCCGTGAGTGATCCCTTACTGGGCATGTTTTAGCAAATGTTTAGCACAGTAAAATAAAATTCAATATACCTGTAGTTTACAGGTATAGATCTGATGAATGGTCCAAAAATGATAATTTTTATTATTCAAACAACAGTTAGTACCAACATTTGGTATTATTTAAGTTAAGCTTACTGGTTTATGATTTTAGGTAATATAAACATGCAAAACAGTTATAGTATTGGTTGCTTTTTGATACTGTAAGAAATGTTTCCAAGGCTTATTGCAAAAACACGACTTGAATTTACATTGGACCAACTACAGAGCAGGACATTTCATTCCCATTTCAGATATCCACCACATGCCACTGGTGAACAAATATTCTTCTGTTTAAAAGAACTGAAATAGTTCTGCAGTGAAGCTAAGCAAACAGTCTCTCTCGTGCATGCAGGCGTGAATATTCTCACAAGTCAGCCCATATCAGAGGTGATGGCTGTACGTAATATGTTTTAAAATAGAGAGCAGCTTGGCTCTATTTGCCTGATAATATGAATATCTTTTTCCCAGAAGGTGAAGATATATCAGGGAAGAGGACTTCCGCAGAGAGATGGAGAATGTTGAATATATACAGTACAGAGAGAGAGAGAGAGAGAGAGAGATGGGAAGAGGAGATAACTGTACTGCTTTACCTTTAGAGTTTGGTCATGTTTGATGTAAAATGCCATCCTAGTTTCAGAGTGCCATGCCCAGACCCAGGATAATCTCGATCCTGTCGCTCATACCTCCATATATAAGACATGATTAATGACCCTTGCCTAGGAAAGGATGCACTCATTAAAATCTTAATCAAAAGCCACACAATTGTGCTCTGTTCTGCCATGCCTTGCCATCAAGACTGCAGCACACTTTTAGATCTCTGCCTTTCATCCGTATAAAGGGACACTGATGTCACAAGTAAATATAATGAATTTAAATAAAATGCACTGCCAAAATGCTCATCTGTGCTCTATCTGCTTAAGAAATTGTATTTTTGAAAATAAGAGCAAACTGCTTATGACATTTCAAGGTTGTGGTTGTCAAGTAAATTGTACTCTGATGTGTGAATGGTTTTATGCCAAAAAAGCTTGGGTTAAGAAAAGTCTTTGCTTATTTGTATTGTTTGTTCTGAAAATATGTGTGATAGATGAGTTTGGTTCCAAAATGCGATAAACGTTATAAAAAAAAGAGTTACCGCCAAAATCAGTATTATATAATTTCAGTATTTACAAGTAAATTCTTCATTTTACACAAAATACAATATCCGCCGTGTTATTCTTTCATCTTTTCTCCCACTTTTCCCAAAATGCAATAAATGCCACTCCTCCTTTTCTGCAGAATGCAATTAATCCGCTCCTCAAATCACAGCGCACCGTTCCACGCATTGTAAACAAACAATGGCGCCGCGTTGTTACACAGAATCCTAGTTTTTGTTCATCTTGTACTTCGTGATCAACAAACAAACAAAAACAAAATAATAATTTGATGGCATTGCCAAACCTGTGGTGGTTTTCTGTGACGGGAAAGAATGTAAGCCATCAACATCTAATAATTTACGCGAGAGGAACTCGGGACACAGAAAAATGCCGGTTGCTTGTTCTCACGACAGCGTCAAGCTTCTCTCATGCTAACACATTGACCCCAGGTGATCTTTTTTAAAAGTTTCACTCGAAGCCAACGAAAATCAAGCAGGACCAAAAACATTTTACAGTTGATCACTGTGAAAAAAGTTCAGCGACGACGTCCCAAGTATAAATGCAGCAATGACAGTGTTATTAATATGACAAAGCAAGTGTTTTGATTTATTGCCATTAATGTTTATTTTTTATCGGTGTATACCACTAGTAAACTAAATGAATATAACATGGCAAAGATGAATGCACATTTTATATATTGATTAAATAGATTTATAGAATTTTGGAAAAAAAATCAGTTTTTATAATAAATCTTTGAAAATCAGATTATGGTTTTGGATTTTTTGTTTTTTTTTCACCTAAAGATGCTATGTGAAAGTTTTTTACAGAAAGTAGTGGTGTTTCATCCTTTTTGGTATAGAAAACCCATTTTTACCGAAATTAGTCAAAATTTATTTATTGCATTTTGGAACCGAACTCTTCATATGTTCCTTCTAAAAAACTGAATACCTTGATGATGTATGCATTAAAAGTACAACAGATTTTTTGGTGCCTTTAACCCTCCTATTATGTTTGGGGTCAAATTAACCACAAGGCTACTTTGACATGTCTGAAAAATATGCTAATTTTATTTTTAAACCTACTTTTTGACTTTTCCTTGATACTTTTTGACTTGAAGTTACTTTTACTCACTTTGTATAAAAGTGTCTGCCAAGTATATAATTGTACAGTACACACAGTGTTCCTGTAAAACACAGTGTTTTTTTTAAGATTAATATTTGAAAAACGAATAAAACTTTTCTCAAATAAAATAAATGTTATATATATACTTTTATTTTTTACTAAATATACAGTACATTTATATGCTACAAACCTCTTCAAATTAATAAACAATTTATGTAAATAAAAAATAAATGTTTTTTCCTACAATTTTATTTTAAAGCTATTTAGCCTAATTAAACGTGTTGCTAAAATTTTAACATAATAGGAGGGTTAAACATATTACAAACATTAATACTGTTATTTTTGTACACAAAGGTTATCCCGCACGGTCACATATTTTGTGAGATTGTTGATTTTACATATTGTATATCTGTTAAAAGTTTATTTTGTCAGCTTATAAAAATCTCTTGCATATAGCTTACTGACACTGAATTCCAAGATCTTAAATCATTTTTATATGTGACCTGTATATGATAATTTTATGCATATTAAGTTATACTCTTGCACTGATGCAAGACACATGCAATTTTATCAAAATGAAATGTACCCACATTGTAACCGCTATCTGTCTTCTGCTGGAATAATGCATGTAGATAAGCTGTAATTTGTATATGAAGCAGAGGTCAGTTAATGCAAACTTGTCTAGAGGCTGTTTTTTGTGATAACAGGTTCTATATATGGATTGATTCTCGTAACGCCATTTTAATTCATGTAAAGGAATAATCCTACATTTAATCCACCTTGAAAGTTTTAGTAATCCTTTCAAAGATATAAATAAATACCCCATAATGTGGTTAAAGTGTTATTTAGCATCACGGACCAGAATGCAAGAGTCCAGGGCTATGTTTGTTTCTGCTTTTTTTGTAACATTGTTCAGAGTTTGTTGCTTGTGCGTGCAGAACTTTAAAGTAAAATGTGACCCTGTCATCGTATATTAAACATTATGTCCATCAGTTATTTGGAAGGTTAAACTACCAAAACTCTAAGGAAAAGTGTTTGTTTATGACTGTGACTGTGAGCGTCCAAACTTAAGTGCTTGATGATCTGTATGTAGTCGCCAGATCTTTCATTCTGAGCTGTCTCCACCGAGACCAATGTCATATTTAAGCCCTCGCCCTTGAAAGTCCAATTTAGACAGAAGCTCTTCGTTGTGCCAACATTTTCCCTCTGTCATTTGTCAGATTTATTCACAACACTTCTTTTCCAGTAAAGCCTTAAGTTGTGATTTCATGATCAATAGTGTTGTTTTTCATATTTATTCTCTTTTCTATACCGTACAGTAGATATATCTGGTGTGATAAGTGCCAATTTTTTATCCTGGACACTTTATGTGTGTATATTCTTGAAGTGTTCATTTATACTTCTATGAATACATGCATAAACCAAGTGTATGTGTTGCTTTTCAACAAGCATCCATATAAATACACCACGCACACATACAGTACACACATTGTTTTCTGCCAAAACTTAAAATAAGCAAACAGAGAGTTACACTGTCAGATAGTTAGAGACAGACAGACATATAGTTGTCCCCCTGCGCCTCTCTCCCTCTGTGGGAAGGTATCAACAGGCTGAGCCTGGAGGAGGAGAAGGAAGGATTTGCTTTAAGCCCTTGAGGTCTTTCTTGTTCTCTATTGCCTATAATGAATGAAAAGAGTGACCTGGTTGTGCTGCAGCCATGGCTCGTATTAACCCGGTTCTATTCCATGCCATCGTGCATCATCTCTCTGCTGTGGTGTTCGAGCAGCCCCAGGGCCCTCCTTTAACCAGCCCTTTACACTCGCTTGTGTGATCCACACTGTCACTGGACTTTAAATCAGCGGCCCGAAGTCCTCCGCAGCCCAACGGCTGTCCCGCACAGGCTTGACCAAAATACCCACTCCAGACATCAAAGCAAAGCTTTTCAATGCAGGTGTGAATGAGGGAGAAAGGTGAGATACAGTGGATGCACACTTTTGACTTTTAGAGACAATTAGACTTTTTGACAATTAAAGGTGCAGTGTGTAAATTTTTGCAGCATCTAGTGGTGAGGTTGCGCATTGCAACCAACGGCTCAGTCCACCACTCACCCCACGCTTTTGAAACGCATAGAGAAGCTACGTCAGCCGCCACCGGATAAACATGTCGTTGTCTGGAACAATTTATTAAAAATCAGTTAAGGGCTTCTGTAAAAACATGGCGGCACAAAATGGCGACTTTCATGTAAGGGGACCCTCGCTGTATGTAGATAAACACATCTCATGCTAAGGTAATAAAATCATAACAGTGCATTATGAAAGGTCTTTATACACCCAGATCATATAGTTTTGTATAATATTTTGCATTTATGTCAAGAGATCCTTCTAAAAACTACACACTGCACCTTTAAGAGTCAAATGCGTGCATTCATTGCATTCAGGAAAATAGCTGCTCTCTCTTTAATTAAAAAGGCTATTTGTCTTTTAAAACAGTGTCAAACTTTCTCACAATATATTTATACAATTTATAAATAGTGTGCCATTGAATGTTGTATTATTCATCTGTCCATACTAGAACAACATAAGCAGTGGGCAGCTATCACTGCAGCGCCCATGAGCAATTGAGGGAAAAGTGCATTGCTCTAGGGCACCTCGGTAGCAACATGCCAGCCGTGAGACTCAAACCGGTAACCATTAGGTCATAACTGCCTAAGTTACATTTTTTTTTATTTTTTGGAAATCTTTTGGAAACCTGGTATGTTACCAATATCCTGAACCACTGCTGAACATTAAATAGCAATGGGTGTTTTTTTTTCCACCCCTGGTACATGCAAAAATTATATTTACAATGTTAATCACGCCTCACATGATTACTAATGGCTGTGTGCAGGAATTTTTTAGATAAGGAGGCCATTTTACAGTAAACTTTACTGTAATCTTTTATTCACTAGATATTACAGGTCAATATCTAAATGGCCTTAGCTGTAATGAATCCGTAATAAAACGACTGCCCAACGCACTCGCTCGCTCCCTGTTCTGCATGTATGTTTTTGCAGTAAATAATTAGGTGACCTGCTTATCTTTCTCAGCATTTTCAATTATTTTGCAGCATGTGTAGTACAGCTTGTGGCCGTGATGTTATGTAATGATCTGTTGCTGTGCAGGAAAATCATCATCTCCACGCTGCACGCCAGACCATCCCTGGGGCAGCGTTCTTCTCGTCCAATCAAACTAATGCAGGGGTACAGCGTGGAGAGCGCTTGTCAGGACGGACAGGAGCAGTCAGAATTTGTTCTGACCACACTTTGGCCCCATACACACTTCAAAAGTTTTAAGAGTGACACATTTAAATGAAGTGGAGTGTTTGTACGGAACGAGACTCACTCCCAAAAATGCGATGATCGACAGGGAGGTAACCATAGCAATGTTGTACCGTCTCACGTGGTCACCATTCACTGCTTTGAGCAAAATAACATTACAGCGTTATTGTTTTCAATTTTAACAAACCTCCGTCTTGACATTGTGTGTTGTATGCATTTGTGATGTTGCTTCACAGAGTACTGCCTTGCAGTGTTACCATGTCCACGTCTTTTTTGGACTTAAATACTGTTGTGGCACTTAATTGTTTATGGCTATGGCTCATGAAACGATCAAGTTTTTGTTGTTATTAAAGTGAGAAGAACACTGTGAATTTCTGCACCGTGCATACAGAAGATTTTTCCACTTCAAGGGATTTAATTTTTTCAGAGGAGAGACCTGTCATGTCCATGATGCACTAGTTGTTCAGTTCAGCTCAAAGCTGCGTTTTCGTGTATGCGGTTGTCACTACCTGCATTTTGCAGGAGTTAATACAGTACAGTAGTCGGATGCAATTGACACACGTTTAAATTACTGAACTGTGTGTGTGCAAAACAAGATTAAGCATTTAAAGGTAATGTAACAACCAAATTTAGATGCCTTAGGGAAACTTTAGCTGGGCTGTGTCTGTTTAACTATTACTTCCTCCTCTAGTCCTTCTATACTAACACAGTCTCACCCCATGTCGTCAATATTTGACGACACTTGACCATTCGTCAATATGTGACGCGGAGGGTATACCTTTCGCGTCATTTTTTGACGAACTGGGGACTTCAATACTATTACGTCCGTTGCATTCTCTTCTCCTATTTTCTTACCAATTTCGCGTCGGTTTAGGGTTAGATTACGCAAAATTAAACAGTGTACGCGAAATTAAACAGTGTACGCGAAATTAAACAGTTGTCACCTGGCGTTGGGGTTAGAAACAGTTGTCACCTGGCGTTGGGGTTAGAGTTAGGTTTGGGTAGGGATGTCATTATGTAAATCTAACCCTAAACCGACGCGAAATTGATAAGAAAATAGGAGAAGAGAATGCAACGGACGTAATAGTATTGAAGTCCCCAGTTCGTCAAAAAATTACGCGAAAGGTATACCCTCCGCGTCACATATTGACGAATGGTCAAGTGTCGTCAAATATTGACGACATGGGGTGAGACTGGGTTGTCTATACTGTGAAAGCTTAGGTTGAACAGAATAATTGTTGCATGCGGAGGGAGGCTGTCTACAGCTGGACTGCTGTACTGTAATTGAATTAAGTCAATTTACTTTTAATTACAGTCGAATTACCGCCAACCAGCTTTTCCTGCACTTATGTGTGAAGTTAGGCATCTGAAAATAAAAAGTGGCAAAAATTGTAATATCTGAATAGAGATCAAAATGAAAATTCTATTAAAGCTGTGATCATTTCTGTGCCACTAACAGCCTTAAACAAAAAATAATTCAGAAATAATGTTTCCTAAGCACTCCCCCATCTGCATTGTTAGGAGGACATAATTTCCCCTGTGAGTGTTGAGTAGAAGATTGTTTGTTACCAAACAATCTCATGGCAATTCGTACCCATTTTATGCGTTGACTAATTTGTACTTTATTAAAGTGCAACTGTGGTCCGATTCACGATTTTACATTTCCTTGTGTGTGTAAGCGTGTATTAGTCCATGTTAACTCTTTCACCGCCAGCGTTTTTTTTAAAAGTTGCCAGCCAGCGCCAGCGTTTTTCATGATTTTCACAAAAAGTTTTATTTATAAACTTAATATATATAAACATATAATATACCAAATGAAAGAACCGATCCTCTGCTTTCAAAAAAAAAAAAAAAACGTTTCATCCTCAGTGGTTCTTTTGTAATCAGCTTTTGAATATGGGTAGGTTTCTGCAAAAACACCACATTTTGAGCAAAAAGCAGAGATAATTCAATTTTTGTGACTGACTTTTCATAAAGATCAGAGCGATCTTTAAAACAGACACAGACATGCAGCCGCTTGCCAAAGGGCAATACTTCCGGGTTTAAAAAGTTGCGGAAGGGCGCCACCTGGTGGATAATAGCAGAATTGCGAAAAGACGGAAAATCTCGTCATTGGCAGGGAAGCGTTTTCTATTGATTGACGAGATATCTCGTCAATGGCGGCGAAAGAGTTAACGATTTGCAAAAGGTACAAACCCCAAAGTAAACGATGACACAAGTTATTGTTTCCAATTTAAATTTCTTTTCTTGAACTACAACAAACACACAAATTGTAGGCAACAGTTTACTTCCTGGGCCTGTTGATGTGGTCAAGACCGACATTATTATAATTCCTCCTGCTTCGGACTCACAGCCTGTAAGTTAACTCCTGTCAGCAATCAAATCTTTTAAAAATGGTAAGGAGCGTCACATTTCCGGCTGACATCAGAGGTATTCAGGCCAATAAAAAAGTACAGATTAGCTGGCCAATCAGGGACACCGAGATTTTCAAATCTTTGAACTTTTTACAAATTCAGAGTGTTTGAGGAAAGCAGTATATCGAAAATAATGTGTTTTTTGAACCATAAACCACGGGAACACATTGTATTATACCTAATACACAAAATAATGCTGTTTTGTAGCAATGAAATAGGTGCACTTTAATTCCTATGAACACATTCGTATGCTTTGCTTTTTTTAAATAATTGTACGTTTTTGTATGATTCACTTTGTACATATTTTACGAATTGGCCAATTTGTATAAATTTGTACAAAGGCCCAAGATCAGGCTGTAAGACTCAGGTTATTGGCTTATAAAAGGTCTGTGCCCAGAAGTGAGTACCCATTAGCAAAGATGGCAGCCTTCAGGTCACATGATATTAAGGAATCATGCACCTGCCAAAGAACCGACTTCGACATGAATGAGAACGTTAATAGATGGAGTTCTCCAGGTTGGATCAAACCAAGAGAGTAAAGTGCCACAGAGCAACAGTAGTTACACTTTTTCAGCCAAATCGAACCACTAATGCCTTTCTTTTACTGTAGTTGTCTTTGAACATCAGATTGTACATTTTAACCACTAGTCAAGATCCAGGGCCAGTATAAGTGTATTTGATAGTGTTTGTCTTAGCATAGCATATACTGTAAACCAACATGCATTGAATTTAAAATGGATTAGCTCTAGCGTGTGTGCGTAGTGCGACGTGATCAGGCCGGCCTGCGATCGGCTCTATGTTTTCAGGCATCTGTGATTATCCTCTCACGGCCACAGAGGGAGCTTTTCTCACTCTGTCTGTGATAATGAGGAAGAGACTTGTAATGCCCACAAGTCATTTTCTTACTCCTCCCCTTCTCTTCTCCTCCACTCTATCACTCATTCTTCACCAGCATCATGCCTTCACTCCTACACACATCTCACTTCCTGCTACACTTCTTCATCTGTGATTATGGCTATAATGACAGGTTCCTCTGGTTGATTAGATGCTTTTTACATGAACACACCGTTCTGACAAAGTTTCAGTTTAGGGAGATTTTTGTTGTTCACAGACAGAATTTAACTTTGGGAAAAAATGTTTTTTTGTGGTAAAAGTGTAGTAACCATGTTTTTTTGGTGTATTGATTACTATTAGCAAAACCATGTTTTACAGCAGTAACCATGGTGCAACTAAAAACCATTATTTTGTGGTAACCATGGTTTTACTACAGTAATCATGTTTTTTTACTGTAGTAAATCCATGGTAAATTTTTTAAGGGATATCCTGTTACTGTTGTGTTTTATTCTAATATCTACATGAGGATTTAATCTCAGGGTACGTACACTGTAATGCTGCTTAACTTGCATATCAGAAAATGCAATGACTTTTTCATTGTCCATCATTTTGACGGACATGGATGTAGAAATTCCATCATAATCAATTATAATTGGTAAAACATACAAACAACACAAATTTACAAAAAAAAAAACATTTGCAAATCAAAGCAAAATGCTCTTGAAGAAGCTCAGTAGGCTTCGAGACACCAGCATTAACATGTTTGAACTAGCAATGTAATTCTGATATGGTTATTATGACCCATATATTTTCAGTATCTGTTGATCTGATGGATAATGTTGTCTTCTGTAAACAGGTGAAGGACCGTGCAGTTGTTAAGACCTCCACCTTGCAGACTGATCAGTTTATTGGTTACCATGGACCTGAAGGAGCGCAGACACCGTACGTTAACCCACAGGCCATGTGGAAAAGATTACCAGTTCACCACCTCCACCCTGGCCAACGACGAGTGCCGCGTACCCACCCAGAAATCCTACAGCTCCAGCGAGACCCTAAAGGCTTTTGATCACGACTCGCGTCTTCATTATGGGGGATGTGTGGCTGACCTGGTGCACCATGAAGCTGAAGAGTTCACCAGACAAGGAGGTAAACACACAGAGATATAATCACAAAAACAAATGGTTAACCCTAAATATGAAGTAGTCTTTGACAATACATTTTTAAATATACATTTATGATAAAATATTACACTATAATAGTGTGTGAAGTTGCTTGGAAACTCTAAACCACATACATTTAGCATAATGAACTGTATTACCTTGTGGAAGAACTTTTTATTTGGATAAATATTACATTCAATATCTTAACTGCAGGCTGTATGCAGTTGCCAAGCCTCATAGCAGCTTGGTGCATTAATAGAGAAAATGTGATCACAGCTTTGCATTATCGTCAATTTGGATGTCTAGTTATTATTAATAGGTTGGTATAAAAAAACATTTTAAATAGAAGCACTAAGTCAGCTCTTGTATATTGCTTTAATATGAAAAATACTTAAACACCCCATAAACACAAATATTCACTGTGGGCAGTTCAATATCCATATCCAACAATAACCTTTTAGGGGTTGAGTAAAATGAGTTAGAGACTCAATTAGAATAATAATTTTGATTTCTGGGGTATGGCATTTAAGGTTAGGGCTATAAAATAATCCCAGTGTTGGTCCAATAAAGGAATTTGATCAAGAAACACATCATAACTGGCTATATCACAATGGCTTTGATTTAACACAGATTAACAAGACCCAATTCCATATGATTCCTGCAATACTGAATGGAAAAAGGGGTGTGGCGTGACACAATCAATCACAAAACAAATCAAAACTATTTTTCTATGTTTGTGTGCCCTCTCGCACTGCAGCCGAAGAGCGCACACGCATACAGAGACACATGCTTTCATTTTTATGGCTTGTGCAACTTGAATGATTTTTATATTTTTCTGCTTTTAAACATCTAATCAGTCTGTCCTCTTCCATGTTTGATGATTAATATTTATTATGTGCAGAACTTTAATTAAATGATGACATCTCACTGTAGGCGGAGCTGTCAGCCACGACAACACAGAAATAGAAACCATTTCTAGAATAGAAATGTTGCGGCATCATGTCATGGCTGGTTATGACAAACACTTTGAGTAACATAGAAAAGACACTTTTTTTGTGTAGTGTAGTTAGGAAACAATATAACACCAATTTTTTATGTGACTTATGTTGGATTTTTTTTGCATTTCACAATACCAGTAGATAATCCCACTACACTGTGGTTATGCATGCTCTTAAAGAAACATGCAACCTGATCTCCAGATCAGTTTCTTAAATTACAGGAAGTATTTGAGAGTCGTGTGTAGCCTGATGTCAGTAATCCCTTTTAACCTGTTCAGTCTTCTTAGTCTATAGAAGCTTAAGCTAGTCAACCTATTCCATGCCCCCCAGGCTGTAGAAGTGTTGCTGAATTGATGCAGGGATGATAATTTTGGTGCCACTATGCAGATGCATGCTAAAATAGCAGGGGACCATTTATTCAAACAAATCCAAATCGAAGGTTACTTGGTTACTAGCGCAAACCTGGCTGACTGGTTTAGATGCATAGACTTTGCTTAATCTTTGATCTTTTCATCCTTTTTTTAAATGTGTTTGAACATGCTACTATGAGAAGTCACCTGAGGTAAAATAGGAGCAGAAGCAGGAAAGGAGGAACAGGAAGAGAGAGTGTTTTCTGTAAAAATACTGCAGCAACAACTCGCCATCATAATGAGTTGGCTGCCGTTGATCCGGAGCGGAGTCGAGGATGGGTCATCTTTAAAAAAGGCAATGTAAGGCCCGCAAGCCGGCCGATGTGTAATGCGCTGCCAGCAAGCCATTGATTCTGTTGTTTAAAATGGATTTCAACTCGATGTCATTGATCAGAGCCAGACCATGATTTCAGCCCATAGAGAAAGGGAAAGAGAATGTGCGGAGGAAGACAAACCCGCTAGAAATGCAGCATCTTTTCTCACTCTCCCCCAGTCTTTTGTCTTAGCCCTTTTTCACTAAAATGGTGCTCAGCTGGGAGAATTGCAAACCTGTTTTACAACTGAACTAAATGTGACTAGAAATAAATATTGAGCATTGCAGTCTTTGTTTATGAATCTTTTATGAATTATAAAGTATTTTAATTAATTTGATGGAATTTATTTGAATTCATTTAAAGCATCATTCTTCATATTACAGGGAGTAATGAAAAAATATGAAGTAATTCATGGTTATTAATTCACACATATTTGCCTATTATTTATAATTTTTGTTGACTAGAAAATGAGTCTGGCCTCTTATAAGTTTTAACAACAAAAGCATCACTAGCTGGTTTTGACTATGATGGACC
The DNA here is from genome assembly GCF_030506205.2 of Paramisgurnus dabryanus. NCBI lineage: Eukaryota > Metazoa > Chordata > Actinopteri > Cypriniformes > Cobitidae > Paramisgurnus > Paramisgurnus dabryanus. The sequence continues at coordinate 18,231,687 of NC_133352.1, forward strand.
AGCCACCAGTTTTACTACACTATTAAAGGTTGATAGCTGGTTGATGCAAGGGTTAAAATTGTTTCATGTTTTATAAGGAATCAAATTGGTATCAGTTAATATGTACAGTATATGGTATTTGTAAATACAATTATTTTAGATGCACATGGAAACTTGCTGTGCAACAGAACATAATGTACACAAGAACTGGATTAGAGTCGATAAGTATAATCGATTTTTGGGGGGTGGATGTAATCTAGTTTTGTTTTAAAGCTGTTCCGAAAACTTTCCTTGCTGCCTCTTACATCAGTCAAATAGTGGTTATTGTGTTTGAAGCCAGCATGTTTTAGAAGGTGCAGAGCTTATTCTTTTACACAGAATGCTGTCAGATTGGGCTGTGACACCAGAAATGGCACACTGTCATTGGAAAAGGGGCATGTTTTTTTTCTCCCATAGCACTTAGATACTGACAACAGATCTCAGAGCTCATGCAGCCCAGGGTGGAATGGCCTGTGGTTCCTCCGGGACATTTGGTGACTGCTGCAGTGAGCAAGAATTACGGGTAGGTGTAGAGAACAGGAGTGAGGGAGGACAGACTGACATAGCGCGGTGCTGTGGAGAAAGTTGGAGGCCGTCAGATTGATGCCGCTCGGCTACTTGGGGTGGTAGCGCCTCACTGACTACAGATGCATTCGTGGGAAGTGTTGCCACGGGAGACTAACAGTGTTCTGGGGCCATATGTAACAGCACTCAAAGGGCACTGCCAAATTACACTCCCTCTTTCCCTCGTTCATCCTCGCTCACTCACATAGTCATCACGACCCACGTTAACATTTGCGCTGAGAGGAAGTGGAATATTACTTTTCAACTTTCTGTCCGAATGGACAGTCCAACCTTACATTTCGGCTCGATTTAATATTGCCCCATAATGCCCTGCACTTGTACTTACAGGCACTCTCTGGTATCAGTATTTACCTCTGAGGTATTCATTTACACTTATTGAACTCTTTAGGTTTAAAGGTGTGTACTTTTGAAAGGGTTTTACTAGCTAGGACCTTTTTTACTTTTTCTGACAGTGCACGTACCTACAAAATCAAATCAACAAATATAAAATATATACAGAAGCCGAGATTATTTTTGCTTGCTTGTTTTCTCGTGATCATGACTTAATTTCTCATGATCTTGAAATAACAAAAGTTGTATTATTGTGATGTGATTAAACCTTAAATAGAACATATTGTTTTGTTTGTAGACAGCAAAGCATATGTAGCGAAATTAGCATGAATGAACAAATTAGATTTTACTTGGATCGCTAAAGTGACACCTTAATATTCATGTTTCTACGTTAAATAACATTTAAATAAAATGAACTGCAGTCAACAAACAGTCACAAAACCAACTCTACAGCGTTCATGTGGTTGTCAGCTATAATGCACACTTTTAACATTTAATAAATTCAAGTATTAAAAAATATCGAAGATAAAAAACTAGGAATGTCCCGATCCCACTTTTTCATTTCTGATCCGATACCAGAATTCCATATATCAGCCGATACCGATATCTGCCCGATACTACTTAAATGTGTATAGTGCTTTCTGCTACATCTAGTATCATTATAAATGTTAAAATCAATCATTTAAAATGATTTACAAGTTAAAGGAAACATTAGTAAATATTAATCATGACAGTGTTTAGGAGAACATATAATAGGTACGTTTGATCAATTGAGCATGCTAAATATTTTTTTCTTAATTGCGTAAAACTGTCATAGTAAAAAAGCTTTAGTGTGCAGATGGTTATTTTGGGAATTATGCATTTGAGCGGACTTTTTATGCACATTCCGGGTGCAGAATTGATGCACTTATGTCATAACATACGTTCATGGGGTTTCTCGGTGCAGAATTGATGCCGTTGCTTCATCCTCTTATGGGAATCCCAGCACTGCAATGGAAAGTTTGTTAAAACACAAAGAGAATAGATGCATTGTGTGCTCAGCACAAAGTGAATTGCATCCATCCAACGACTTACTGAGACTTTATAAAATCAGATCTTTAAAATAGCCTACAGTTATCTTGTGTGTGAGTGTGTGATTGAATGACGCGTTTCATCCGTCCGCTTCACCAGTGGATTATTAACTCAGTTTGCGAGTCAGTTACAGTGTTTCTGTGATCTTAAATATCTTTAAATGTGTGTTTGTTCCTTCACATGAAGCTATTGAGTGTATTAAAGGGGCAATCAGTAGGGTCTACCCCCATCTAGTGGTGGAATTGTATTTTGCATTCAAACGAACAGTGCTTACTAGCTCCTCCCCTTTCCAAATGCGTGTTGCAACTACGGTAGCCGTTATGTAATCGCTGATCTCCTTGTCCGTTGCAGCTGGTTCACGTGTTCTGAATGAAAACGCGTTGTGGAAACGCGTTGGTAGGCTAGTGCTTTTTGTCCCTCTCTGCTATTATAGTTTATCAATACAGCGGAACGATATGGATGCCTCCTTGGACTAACCCGTTCAATGTAAGTAAAGAGAAGAAATTCTAAGCTTACAAAGAAAAGTCAGATCACTGGCAGAGGTCATTTGACACCAACAAGGACATATTTATGAATAAAGACATTGATATTGATTAATAAAACACTTAAAATCCTACTTATTGCACCTTTAAAAGACTTTGAATTTAGTCCATAAAAAGTTAATGGTGCTTTTATAATACGTTGTCCTTTTAATAGCTTGTCAGTAACAAACATGGCTACGCACATATCGGAATTGGATCGGTCATGTTGTCGGTCCTCGATCCGATGTCCGATCCAGCCAAAAAGCCCGGATTGGACCCGATACCGGATCGGGACATCCCTAATAGAAACACGTACATTATAATTTTGAGATGGTCCCTAAATTCACGAACATCGTCATCCAACTTCATGTATTTACAGTATTTAGTACATCATGGGCATTATTTGCTGCACATGGTGACGGGGGAAGACCCCAACTTATTATTATTATTATTATTATTATTATTATAATTTTTAACAACATCACATAAAAATATGATTCAAATATTTTATACAGTACAGTGCAAAAGTCTTAGGCCACCATTAGATTTGTTGTTTTTGCAATTGTAGTGATCAAATATAATTATTTCTAGGTCTCCTTATTAGAATACAACCAGAAAATATAGGAAATGTGTATGTAGTATTAAAAACAGTATAAAAGTATAAGCTGAAGTGTCCACTTGAGAAATAGGAGGCAGCTGCAGGATCTCTTAAACCTAAATGAAATTAAATCCTAATTTTTAATTCTAATCGAATGACTTCAGGACTTCAGTCACCTCAAGATGTGTTTCATGCCAAGAGAGGTCACACTAACTACTGAATGATGCCTAAAGAAGACATTTAGTTCTGAAAATTGTTCTGTTTTTAATTTTTGTGTATACATATCTTAATAAAAAGAGTGAAAAATAAATATGGATAGATATTAAAACTTTGCTTAAACAACAATACATGGTGATTGTGCTTTGAGAGCTGGAGAAATGTGCTATATAAATATAACTAATTATTATTATTATTATTAGTTGTGAAAATTTTGTCAATTATTTATATGCATATTTATAGTTTTCTCTCTTTTTAAATTATAGATTATAGTTATTAATATTTAGCATTAGCATAGGCATTTAAGATAGATAGAACAGGGCAGCACTGAATCAAGTCAAATTTTCCTAAATTACATTGCATCGGATTGATATTGTAGCTGCCCAGTATCCCCCACTTGGAATTGATCTGACCACTCATTTCAATAAACAGATGTGTTAGACATCTTGGTAATGGCCCCTGTTAGGTGAAAAAGAAAACCAAGTTTGGCTCTCCCATTCACCGATGGCTCTCAGACGTATGGACTGTGAGCATTAGGGCATTGGATCGAACCTTTCATCACTTTCTGTCTGTCTGTGTCCTCACACCCCCACAGGGGCCACATCTGTGTCTACAGAGGCACATCTGTCTCTGCACAGGCTTTTAAGTAGAGATTGTAAATGCATGATCTGTCCTGCCAGCACCATCAGTTGCATATTTTCGTTTACCTTACTGTAGCTTCTCTTGTAATGTGTCTAATTAGGTTGTGATGGAATAACACAAAATCAATTTGATTATATAGGTCTTCCTTAAGGCTGACTATAGTCCTACAGATATCCTACTGAATTGTTGCACATCCCAAGTCCCAACTCTTCCCTGTCTTCAAAATGACAATTAGTCACTAAACTAATAAGTTTCACGTCCGAGGGTTTATTGACTCCAGAAGGGTGTTTGCTGTACCCAGTTTGATCCCAGATTCATATATTGGTTCTTGTTCTTAATGTTATGGATTTTATAGGACCGTGCTATACTGCCTAATCCCTAATTTCTACTTTATGTGAAATGTACAGAAGAAAAGGTGAACGCTTGTGCGGTTTTCGCAGTAGGCGAGAACAATCTAATCATATTCTGTTTAGCAGCCCTTCAACAGTCAAGTTTGTTTGTGCCATTGTGCTCGACTTTTTCCCAATACTATTCCTTTCTACTTCATCCCCCTCTTATCAGCCCACAGCTGGCGGTTTGATGTGGAATTAGCTGCCAACTCACACATTTTATTTATTATTTTATTTTGTTGATTCTGTGCTTTGTTGGTATATCGCAATAAATCTGGGCATAAAAGATCAAAGGGAGAACAAAGAACCTGGTGGGTATTAAAAATAAATGACTCTGAGATTAAATGTAGTCTCACACTCTCTCTCTCTCTCTCTCTCTCTCTCTCTCTCTTCCTGTCCTCGTCACATTCTATTTCTTATTGCCCCAAACCCTCGAAGACTCTCGCAAACACTTTGAAACCCTTTTCGCATCAACTTTGAGACAGCTGAGAGTTGCTTGTTTGCTCATTGATGGTTTGGGAATTGGATTCAAGTGTCCCTGAAGCCTCCAGAAGCGTCTTGTTAAGTCATACAAGCAAAGCACAGGCACAGCAGTTCATTACCTAGTAAAGTTCTGTGTGTCTCAGCCGAACCAAAAAACATCAGACAGCAAAAAAAATAAACACACATTAAAGGTGGACTCATTAAAAAAGTTTTAATCCTCAAGGAAGTAATTTTTTTGGAAAAAGAAAATGCACTCTAGTGTTAGATGTATAATATATCATGTTAGTAACCTAGTTATGCTGTTTTATGTTAGATGAAGTGGGTCAATTCATTGGTGCCACAATGTTGAGGTCATATGACCGGGAGAATCCTGTTTTTCCCATTCACAAAAAGTTACTAACGTTATTGGCCATTGACACTATATGTAACAAAAATAACAATTTGTTATGGGTGCGGCCCAGTGATAGCGCACAACATTTTTTATAATTTTGGGAGTAGGGATGCTCCGATTAGGATTTGTGCAGCGGATACAGAGTACACATTTATTTTCTTCATGATCGGCCGATACCAGTGAAAAAAAAGAAAACAGACATTCATTATACAAAGAACAATTCAATATGCCTTTAAAAAGGCTTATGCGTGTTTAAGGTACTGATAATAAAATACTGCAGTCTTCAGTGTATGAATTAAGTATGTACTGATTCTTATAAAGTTAAACAGTTCTTCAGTAAGAACAGAGGGTGAATTTATCTTTAGTAGTATGAATTAGGTTTCTGTAGCTTTAAGACGTGAGATGTGAAATCTTTGCTCTGTACTCTCGTGCGAATGACAGGCTGTGTTTTTGTGCATGCGTCTTATGTATGCAGACAAGAGCAGCTGCAAGTAAAAAAGTTTAAACTGTCAAAACTTTGCCATGGAGGTGCAATGTCCACGAAAGATATATGCACACGCTGTTGATGGATGTGAAGACGCGTTGCGCTGCATGTCAGGACTGGAGCCCGCCCTTATAGAAAATACACATATCTCTGTAAAGGCAGAGATAGAAATCCAAATTGCAGGTCGCACATGAGCAACGGGTTGTAAAAATGCTTGCACTGTGTAAAAAATGGTCTCAAATTGCGCGCCAGGCGCCCAATGATGACAAAAGTAAATCGAAAGATTGCTTCATGAGATCAGCAAATTAAGCGAGTACAGATCAAGTCATTTAAAGTGATACTGATTTAAGGCCAGTCGATAGGAACATTCCTACTTAAGAGCCATTAAAAACAAGTACATTTTTTCTCAGTTTTGGCTGTTTATTTACATGACAGCGACATGTTGGGGTCCTGAAAATGCAAATAGGCTTCAATAGTGTTTTAAAAACGCTGTGTAAACATGCATGTGCGTGTTGAAAAATATAAATAAAAAGTTCTAAAAAAAAACATGCATTCGCTCTTTTTTTAGAGCGAATTATTACACAACCTATATACCACCTCCTCTGTCTCTCTGAGGCTGTTTACACTTGAGACGAGAGAGACACATCTAGTTTACTTTTGACCGCTTATGTCCTGAATACTGTGAGGGGGCGGTCTGTCCAGACTGTGGGCGAGTCTCTCTGCTGTCATTTAAAGGCTAGTGGGAATAATGATGAGTTTATATGGATGCAAGCTAATATTATGTCGGAGTCCGCTGCTTGTGTTTTAAGTAAACATGCTGCACAGTGTTTTGTACATGTATATGTTAGAGCTTTTGCTGATATTTCAGCGCAATTGATGAAATAAGATCGCGCAACTTTCACACGCTTGCGAAATGAAACTGCGGAGATCAGCCGCTTTAGTTTTATCAATGAATGGCTAAAAATAGCGCCGTTCACCGTGAGTTCGCGCCAGCAGTCAGAAAAGACGTAAAAAATTGTGTTTAGTAGCTCAGATTAGATAAATGGGTGGAGAGAAGGCGGTCCGTGTGGCTGTTCGAACACATTCAACCACATGTGCGTTTACACTACAAAAGCAATCTGATCGAAAAGGTTTTCGACTACCTCTAAATGTGGTTGAAAGTGGATGAGCTCAAAACGTTTTGAACACCATTTACGCCTGGCATTTACGTCGTCCACTTGTGATCCGATTGACGAAAACGCATGTTAATGGCCATCAGGACCATGAGGAAATTCCTGTGTGCTGGCGGGCACTTTTAACATTATTATTTAATTGTTAACTACATCGCTGCATTATTCAATGTACACCCTTTGCATCTGCAAGACTGACATGTAAACAATTGTGTTGAGCATGCGACGTGCAGATCAGTTATTTCCGCGGATTAGTTATTTCTGCGGATCCGTGTGAACGTGGTTTGTTGACCAATTGGCATGAAGGGCTAAAACTGTCAATTTTAAGACTCACTTTATCTCTGTTAACCCCCTTATTGAACACATTGTCAAACTAAAGCCATTAATGGTGCACTGCTTATAGAAGGTTATTGTCAACAGTAACCAAAACTATAGCTTTCACAGCTAGCTGTCAGTATAAGTACAAGACGGCTGCTATTTTAGCAAGCTCAACATAAACAAATAATCACTTAAATGCACCTTGAAACATCCCCGAAAGATCAGAACAGTCGCCATTCCGATCTTAGGTTGTATATGGCAGCAGGCTTACAATAATTGCATTAACATATCCCTTAATCTTTTAAGAATTTAAGATGGCATTTCTTGGTGAAAGCCCTTAATCTGTTTTGGAATCTCCCAAAGCAAATGCACATTATGAATCAAGCCAACATTGTCCAATTAGGTTACCCTGATGGCTAAATATCTTATTATCATATTATTTTATCTTATCACATATGTGCATTCTCCTTTTTTCTTTTTTTTTGACTCAGGTCATCAGAGGATTGGATCTTGTAGTCTGGTGCGCTGAGCATGTTGTTGGTGTTGCCTCACAGAGTTAAAAGGAGTGGTTCATCAGTTTGATAATTAGCTTTGCAAAATAAAAAGAAACAGGTGGTTGCTTGGTTGTAATTCCTGGCTGTAATGCAAAGAGAGCTCAGATCGAACTGCTGAAATGGGTCTTCCCTCACTTTAAAATCTTGTTCAACAACATTATAACAGCTTACAAGATTGGCACTAGGGCCATTTCTCTTTTTATAAAGTGCTTGAAGTGGTTAATAGCCTTGCTATGGGTGGCTTAGGTGTATAACAAGAGAACTTACAACAGTATTAGTGGAAAGCATTTAAAAGACAAGACACAGTGGGCAGTCTAAGCCCGACAGCCATCTAGGGGTCAGTTGGTGCTTATCAGCAGCCATGATATGCAGATTAAACTCAAAGTTTGGACAGCCATGTCACCTCTTCTGACACCAGCCCGCCAAGCTCAACCGAATTGCAGATGGCATCCCCCATATCTCTCAGGTTGTTGTTTTGTAACTCAAAAGGCAAAGGCCACTAAGAGTGTGTCTGATGTTTTTTTGTAAATTAGCATTTTTGATCAAACTCTTAGTAAACCAGTACTTTTGAATGACCTGAGGCTGGGAATGAGTGGATTTGAGGCAGAAGTATTTGATAAAGAATTATACGAGCCAGGAGTTTTTATTTGATATCATTATGTAATATTTGACGAAGGTTGCGTTTAGGGGCTTTTGCTTCTGAGCTCCTTAAGTACATGGTTAAAATCAGGAGTAGTTTTGCCGTTGGGTTCAATATGCTATTGTATTCAATACTTAGTCAAATCCAATCCAAAATAACCTACTCTATATTAGCGGCACCTTGAAAATCTCCAGAGGACAGTCAGGCTTATCCCATGGCTTGTCAGAGGTTAAAATAGCCCGTGTCACATTCTGTACCATATACTGTACAATAGCAGGATTGTAGTGTAATGGGAAATGCTGAAGGTCTCATAAATTAGAAATACTTTTAGTGTTCTCTTTTATTTCTCGTTTGATTAATAAATGCAAGCGGATCTGTTCTGCATGTGTAACAGAGTACCAAACGCAGACAGATGTGTCGATAACGTTGCCACCACAAATTTACACACTGTTAACCAGATGCAACCAATGGGAGCGTAGTGAGACCCCAATTCAACCATTATGAGAAAAACAGCTTTCATACTCACTCTCTTAACACTCCCCAGTGCTTGATCGGCTTCCTCCAAGTATTCAAACATGTCAGATGTAGTCTTTTGCAGCGTAGAGGATGTTGTAAATATCAAGAGCTTATCTCAGGTGGTTTATAAGAGGCAAAATGGCTCCCTACGGGGTCAGATCTATTCCTGCAGCCCAATTAAAAGGTGTTGAGTGGCCTTGCAGAGCAGGTGGCTCACGTGGGGCAAGGCGTTTGACACTGAGGGCCCTGTTCTTGCTTAGCTGTTATCTCTATGTCCCAGCATTAATGGGGGACCTAATGATGTGCTATGCATCTTGGGAACAAAGTATGCTGAGAAAACTCACCGGACGCCCACTGCTGAGCGTAAACCTTCTCAATTAACACCCAGACCACCAATGATAACACACCACCTACGGTACCAACACGCCACAAACAGAATCTGATGTCATTTGGACAGGTAGGAGGCTCTGAATCAGACAGTGTGGTGATGCTAACTTGCACTTGTTTAGCCACGATGAAGCTTTGGGTTCCACTTTTTTTTTATTAAGGCCCAGTCTGCGATGGAAAATCTGTATCTCTCTCAAACGCAGGTGTAGAAGTCATGGGCGATGATGGAGAACCCAACTGCGTCTCCATAGCAATGTAATTATTGAGCACTGCATTAGCAAGTTGCTTGTAGAGCACAATGCAGTGAGGGCGTTGAATAGGAGGCAAATCTGAACAGGTGCTGATTGATTTAAGGTGTCACTGTTGTGTGTGCGAAGGAGCCAATCTGAGATGTAGAGCAGACCGGTGTGGGGATATCTGGAGGGAGGCAGAGCCAGCTGTGTCATTTCATTAATGGCACCACAATACTCCTTATAGCACCACACCATGCCTGAAACCTTGCAGACTGACCTTGATTTATGTCCTTTCTCTACACCTTTCTTTGTCCTCATATTCGCTGTATTAGCCCTGAAGTTGCCTCTCTTTTCTGTTCTCATCTAGCTTTCTCTATTAATTTTTCATCCTGTGTCATCTTTAATGTTTTGTTTTCTTTTAGCTTCAGGTTTGGTTCGTGCCCTTGCTTCAAATCATAATTTCATGCTTTTCTCGCTATTTTGTGTTTTTTAAAAAAAAAAATCTTAATTTTCAGCATGCACAGTGGCCTTTTAGTTACACTTCACAAAGATCGTTTTTGTAATTGCTTTTAACTAATCTGACTCAAGGTCATTTTTTGTTGGATCTATGAAGTCAGTTACCCTCAAGTTCACAAAGGTGCTTATCACATTTAATACAGCCATAATGTTTGGCATGATGTGATTAAATGGATTAATTGAACCTTGTTTTAGAAAAAGAAAATCAGAAAATGGTGTTTGTGCTAAAGAAAAGAAAAAAAAACATCTGGTTTGATAATTTGTCAGAAGTTTACTTGTCCCAAACTTTTTTCTTTGAAATGAAAAAAAGTTGTAATTTTTCTATAGCAGATTTAAATAAGATCCTGTCATTGCTACAGGGTCCCACAGTGCTTCATTTCCTCAGCGCATGCCTACAGTAACAAAAATAACCATCAGCCCGCAGAACATGAACAAACATGTAGCACAAAGACGCTGTCTGGAGCAGGTCCATTAGCTGTCACCATCGGCAGTGGGATGCGGGGGGTAATAGAGAGACCACAGAGAAGCTTGCCGATCTGGATGCAAAAATCACATCCTTCCCCCTGCTGAAGCGGAGGTCTTTTTATATTACCCAAACGCCCAATCAGCCCCCTCTCTCAGCCTCTCAGGAAAGTCAAATGCTTCTTTCATGAGTCTGATGAAGCATAATGACCAGAGGACAATTTCCACTCCTGGGGTCTAAAATGGGATTTGACTCGGTCCTCAGGGGTGAGCAAGGCCAGTAAATTACCTCAGTGTGTGTTCGGGCACCGGTAAAGGGCATTAATGCAAAGAACATAGACCAAAACGCACCTCCAGCCAGAATACAAGCACTGTACATCAAATTAGAGACCCCCCTTTGTGCGTCTACTCGCAATGTTCCTGTAGTCTGCAGTGAACTATTAAAAAGTATTAGCACAGAGTTGGTTCTAAACTGTTCTGAATTACATGTCGTGGTTACTGCTTCTAAAAGTGCGGACAATTTAATATGTCATGTTGAGCAAATTAGTGAGAGGTGAGTTTTCTTCATTTTTGATAATAATAATAATAATAATAATAATAATAATAATAATAATAATAATAATAATAATTATTATTATTATTATTAGAGAATAATAATAATAATAATAATAATAATAATTATTATTATTATTATTATTATTATTATTATTATCATAATCATAATCATAATCATAATCCTCAGAATAATCATAATAATAACACCAATAACACTAATATCAGTGAATAATAATAATAATAGTAGTAATAATATGTACTTATGAGGTACTAATATGCACCATTTATATGCAAATGTGTACTTTTTTAAAGGGTACTGGCCCAGTGACATTTTATGTACTTTTTATTTTTTGAAATATTTTTTTCTCTAATCAAATTAGAGGACAGTTGTATATAGATGGAAAAATAATTGACATTTTGTTGAGCCAGCCCCAACACTCTGTTTTAGATATGTTCAGCCATTACATTAGATGGGTCAACAATCCTTTTAAGTAATGCCATCTTCTGAGATGAGAACATAAGATTGCACAGATGGGTGCATCATAAGCTGCACATATGTGAATGTGCGCGCGCACACACACACACACACACACACACACACACACACACACACACACACACACACAAATATGTTAATTGCAATAATAATTTATGAATATTTTCTTTTAACTGATTTACTTTCATCTCTACCAGATTTATTTTATTTATTTCTATTAAATGTTAATTAATTCATTAAAGCTTACATAACACACGCTGTAACACACATATGTAACATTTCGACATGATTAGGTAATACGTACAGCCATACTGGCCCATCGAGATGCAAGACGAGATGTAATGGTTTAAAAGTAGGGGAGAACCGGAGCGAAAGTAACGCTGGGCGAAAGTAACAAAGCAATTTTCTCAGATCCCTGACTAAATTTGCATTCCAAACTATGACATCATCTTTAACAAGCCACCCTCATTGTTTCGCGCTTGTAGGGCCAAGAAAGCTGTTTTCAACCTTGATTCTTAAAGTTAATTCCTAAAGCGGTCATTTTTTTCTTATAACGTGTTGTCTTTTTGTTTTGTGTTACAATATTGATCAATCTACAGGTTTTTTAGTGCTGTAACACATCCTGAAGTTTGACCCTCTCAGAGTTTTTCCAAAATAAAAGTAAATTGGGTTTAAACGTCAGGAGTTCCTTTTGAGACGAAAGTAACACTTGTTACTTTTGTACCACTGCTAAAACTGTTGCATTATGTTGAAAATGTATATTATTCTAATTTGATTTAATTTAATTTTCATAGTGTTCATACAAAAATGTTTTATTCTCAACAGTTCAAGTTTGTTCTGTCGGGCTGCTTTTGAAACCTTTGATGAAACTGAAATTTAATGTGCACCTATTTCAATGCTAAAAAAGTTTTTTTGTGTGTATTTAGTATAATACAATGTAGTTTATGGTTAAACAACACATTTTTCACATACCGTACATTTTTGTAGCTCCAGATAACCTGCCTTCCTTAAACGCATTGAATTTGTACAAAACTCATGGATGTGTCCCTGATTGGCCAGCTAATCTGTACATTGTGCTTGGCCTGAATACCTTTGACGTCAAAGTCAAATAATGTTGTGTCACACATTATTAGTTCTTTGTCACATGTATAGTAGACCATTTTTTGTCGGTGAAAAGGGAAATCATTACCCACCGACAAAAAATGGTCTACTATACATGTGACAAAGAACTAATAATGTGTGACACAACACAATACTTTGATTTATTGAACATTAATATTAATTTCACATTATAGTTCATTAATCTAACCACCCCAAACTTTCTTTGAACAAAACTGACACTGTTTGTCAAAGTACCACAAAACACTACTGTTTTTGCACTGATATATGAAGCAATTAGATGACCCCTTTATATTCAAACTCAATATATACAATACTATGTATAGTATATTAATAGAAGGTGCAGGTCTATAGATTATAAATGTGACTGATGTTATGATGGTTATAATTTCTATTAGAAAGGCACTTTAACTGCTTCTGCTCTATCTTTCTATTTCACTCTTACCGATTAAAAAAGCTTAATTCATTCATTATGTCAGATTTAAAAGTCTACTTGCGGTCCCGGTGACAGGTGACTTTACTTACAGCTTTGCATTTTTTTTATCTTGAGTCAGCTTGAGCTTTGCTCGTTCATTAGCATTGCTTTTTTCTAACATATCTTTGCAAACTTTTTGGAAAGATATGGTTTATTAATAATAAGATTATAAAAAATGGGAGAAAGAAAATGCAGCGTGTGGTCGTAACAAAAGCCAGATGTGATCGCCATAGAAACCGGAAACACGCTAAAACTGCCCTCGTGCTTTAGCGCGGTAGCGCTCGCGGCCGTTTTCCGATCGAATCGGGTTTTACACAAAATATTAATCACTTGGGACCCGAAGTAATTAAACTATGACCGACCCCGACGCGACTGATCATTTAAAATATAAACCCGGAACCGCACAGGTCTCGGGTATTACGTGAAGACCTCTGCTCAAGTTCAGACACATGGAAGGATACAATGTGACACTTGCTTCCCGTCGCACCGACCCAATTCATTGAGAAACAGAAAGCACGCGAATGCTCACCATGTTGAAGGCTCAGAGCACGTTATAAAACATATTCTTAAAATACACATTTCTGTTTAATAAATGCTCATAGTAAATCATAGCATATTGCCTAAAACATAAGGTAGGTACAAAAATAATCAGTGATACATTTGCGACCCATTTAAAAATTAGGGTCGCAATGGCATTTCTAAAGGTCGCATATGCGACTGTAGGGGTCCAAAAAGTGAAAAGAGAAAAATCCTGTAAAGTTTTCTTTAAAAAAATAACTTTTGAACCGAATAAAAAGACATAAATATTGTTAATAACATGGGAGCAAAAAAAAAAATTCCTAAATTTTTTCATTAATGTAGAGTATTCCTTTAATAAGTCAGAATGCAGAATGACTCTGGGAGGAGAGTGAATCCAATATACTTGAAATAAATTGATAATGCTTGGAGCAGCCGGAAGGGCTTAGTGCATGTATACGATTTTACTATACGGTTAGCTAAGTGTATCTACAAATGAGACACAAACTAATTTTGACTGGCATTTTGGCAATTAAATCATTTCTTTGATACTCACGATAGTTAAATTTAAGAAGTTATTTTACAATTGTGTAGCCCTATAACTGGGTAGATACTGCAAGGAAAGAAAAGAAGATATAGAGAACATGCAGTGTGACAGCTCTTTCTTTAGCCACTGTTAGAAGAGGTGAAGTGAATTGTGGCCATGAAGTCAGAGGCATGATTTCTGCACAGAGGAGCTTATGAGAGCTCATGAGAGACAGGAAGACAAGAGCAAGGTCCAGCTGATCAGATGTAATAAAAAACATGTTACCAAACCCTTTCTGTAATTGAGAAAACTGCTGTAAGGACACACAAGAGAACAGACACAGATTTTTTTCACCATGAGTCAAAGCTACATCCACCAGCTGGTGAGAAGCAGGGACGTTCCCATCTGCGCTTCTAAACATATGAGGCATAAAAGAGCGAGTCATTCTTAAAAATTAAACAAATGTGCTTTATAGTCTTAACTCTTTGAAAAACATCATGGGATGGTGGAATATATTTTGATGGTGTAAATGATCATCTCCAGGCTTTTCCAGGCTTTAAGCGTGGTTTTTGGGATGGAAACCCCCTTTGAGAACACCCTTACGTTTCAAGAGAGAGAGATGCTTGTTCTTTGGGTTTACTATAGTATTTCTCCATCTGGCTGTACTATGAATTTGTAAACATGAGAAAAGAACAAGATGGCCCTTTTCATCACAGTCTTCGTATTTCCATAGGAATCAAACATGAGGCATGTTTGTTTCCTCATGCATATGGCACTGCCTCTTAGCTGGAGAACAAAAAGAAATAACATATTTGGTAGGAAATGTTCATAGATATTTTAGAAAAGAAATTACAGATTTTACGTACTTGCCATGCATCGCTCTCTGATAGAAACTGTAGATTTTCTATACAATATCAAAGCAGATTCCACAAGTCAAGTTGTGCATTTAAGTCAAGCAAGCATTCATACCCATCATTGATGCATTTATGCATACACTCTCAGAGAAAATGTCCAAAAGTTGTCACTGGGACAGTGACTTTTAAAAAGGTCCTTATATGAAAATTCTTTGAGGTACCAATGTGTACCTTTGAGGTACAGAAGTGTACTTTTTAAAGGTAACACCCCAAGTTTTTTTGCCTTCTTTGTTATATTTAATAGTTGAAGAAAGAAGAATGAATATTTAACTCTTTCCCTGCCAACAGCATTTAAAAAAAAAATTGCCAGTCTGCGGCAGCATTTTTCATTATTTTCACAAAAGTTTAATGCCTTCCAAAAAATTTTTTCTAAAATATATAAACATACAACATATCAAATGAAAGAACACACTCTCTGCTTTCAAAAAAAAGTTTATTCTTACCTTCATTTGTTCTCTCTTTATCACCTTTCAAATATGGGAAGGTAATTCCATTTTTGTGAAGGGATGTTGATAGAGATCAGATTCAAAGTGATCCTCAAAACTTACATGGAAATACAGCTGTTAACCCTAGGGCGATACTTCCGGGTTTTATAAGTTGCAGAAGAGCGGAAAGCTGGAAATACTCGTCATTGGCAGGGAAGCGTTTTCTCTAAATTGACAAGTTATCTCATCAATGGCTGGGAAAGAGTTAAAAGACAAGTTTTTTTCAACAACACCACACATATTCCTTATAAACACATATAGTGTGGTCCCAAAAGTGTTTGGACACTTCAGTTTTCAAAAAAGGATATTTTCAGTCACATCTGCACCTTTTCCAAAATGTAAATTTACTTTGAGCCATTTTGCAGTTACTGTTAACCATACTCTCCCATGGATATTTTTGTGTTATGTCTGAATAACGTAGTTCATCATCTTGACAAAACATGTTATTTGCATGTTTTAAACTTTTTTTGTTTTCTTTTTATGCAAATATTTAAAAATGGCACATGCGTTCCATCTTTCAAGTAACTTGCTTGGTTTGACATTTTATTTAATGCATTGACATTTTAAGCGTGGCTTACAGTAAGTGTCACATTTCTGGCTCACTGTTATATTGTTCTTGGAAAGATATTTGTCATATCAAAATATCTATTATGTCACATGGCATTTACAGATGCATACCTGCACGCATGCACACACATCCGCATGAAGTACTCCAAACGCAATCCTGCTAACTTTATTAATGAATGCAGTTATAAATTGTGTAAATCAGGATAAATGTCTGTTTTTCAAGTGATGGAAGAAATGTAACAAGTACTTAAAACAGATGTTATTTAGAAGCGATAAATGTTGAAGGGTAATTATAGATGTGAGTGTGTTGGGTATTAAAGGTGGCATATTATGTTGTTATCTTCACAGACTACGTGAAACTCTCATCGTTCCTGAGCTACTTCACGTCAGGTACAGTACAGTACGGTTTGAATAGAGCTTAGATAACAGATTAGACCTAGATAGCAATATTTGTGTTTGTTGTTATCAGCTGTGTTATTTTCTAGCTGTGTTCTCATAGTTGTAGACCTGTTCGTGATTTAAAAACTTTATTACTTTAATCAAAAGTGTTTCACGTCCATCCACCACCACAGTGAGGAATAAAGCGACTCTATGAAGGTCTCTTTTAGCCACATCGATCTCCGACACTGTGAAGATTTCTGTCTTAAAGAGCCTTAATGAATGAAATTGCTGCTTTATTTTCTGCTGATTGGAGGGCATGCATTGACTCTTTTAATTACTGTAGAGAAGAAATTGGTTGCGCATGCTTTATCCTTTAATTGTTTTTCCCCCAGCCTGTCCTTAATTGGGACTCCGTGGTGTTTATTGATTCAGTTTCATGTGCCTTGAATTTGGATGGCGTGCAAAATATATATGAGTTAACGGAGGGGAGCTGTCCAGCTTGCTCTAAACGCGGTCTTTCTTTCACGGTCTGTGTCTGTGTGTGTGTGTTAGTTTTATGCGTGTATGACTTTGCCTCCATCCTGAGTCACAGTGGGAAGGAAATTTCACAGCAGGTAAGAGCAGCAGGATAAAATAGACCCCTTAGCTGTGCACCATACATGGCCCAGGGCCAGAGCTGACGTCCACTGATTTGGTCCATAAAATCTCAGCTTCCTGCTGCCCCCTCTTGCTTTATTGGCCTCTGCCTTAATACAGTTTGAATGTGCTCTCTGCTGTTCCTCCTATAATCCTTGTGATGAACTTCTATGTACTTCATGGTAAGAGAACGGGTACTACCAAAAGCCAAATCACATCAGATCCTAGTTTTCAGCATTAAAAGATTTTCAAATGAAACTATTCATCTTTGAGAAATGAACAAATTTGAACATTCATACATAAGAATACTTTAACGCAAAAATTATTTTATTTTATTATATTTTATATCAGTGATTGAAATCAAACTTTGATGCCCCTAATCTCTAAAATAGATTGAGACTTTAGGCTGGATTTTACAATCAGGGTAACACATTTTTAACATTTTCATGGTAGTTAAAAGCATACAAGCCTTGATTCTCCATAATGTATACAGTGAATATTAAACCATTTGTAATTTTTATCAATAAGTGTTTTATTATTATTATTATTATTAATATTATTAGTAGACACTGTGTATAAGTGTGGTGTACAATGGACAACAACTCACCCAAATTATTTATATTTTAAAAATTGTCTTATGCGCTACATATATTTTTCATGCATTTTTTATGGTTTAATTTCAATAATTTAATAATTTAGGAATATTAAGTTGATCCCCATTTGCTCTAATGACATCATGCACTGTGCATCATGTGCAAAACTTGTAGATGCAATGATTCATGCTATCCCAGCATGATTCATAGAGCACTTTGTGTGGTAGTTCACCCAAAAATCAGAAACCCTATTGACTTTCGATAGCATTCTTTTTTCCTACTTTGGAAGTCAATGGGGCTTCTTATTGGTTTGGTTATATTTCTCAAATTATCTTCCTTTTCTGTTCATCACAACAAATAAATATGTACAGGTGAGTGTACAACATGAGAGTGGGTAAATAATGGCACAATTTACATTTTTGGATGAACTATCTCTATAATAAAAAAGAAAGTGTAACTTATTAAAACCCTAACATAAGCAAAGCTATTTGCAATTTTACTTAGAATCCAAAGTTTTTAAAATTGTTTCACATTTTACGACCCCAGTGTGGAAACATCGCAGACCAGGTTGTTGACTGGATTAAAGTATTAGGTTTGAATTGAAGTTTGCATTGACTTCAATGGCCAGTTGTTGATAGGTGATATAATGCTAAGTTTATCAAGCATTTTAAACTCTGAGTACGTAGAGCAGGGGTGTCCAATACGTCGATCGTGATCGACCAGTCGATCACAAAGGCAATGCTGGTAGATCGCACATAAGTTAACTGTGCATGCTGCTCCATGAGCAGCGGAAAACAGATCGCGAAATTGGCATTATGAGAGTAATTGTGAAACAGGCAAGACTTTTTGAGTTGTTGTGCCTTTCTTCTCAAATGTGTTTTTATAAATCGTATGCCTGCCCGCTGCAGCTCAGTCGTCTAACTTCTGAAATTTACCAGGATGCGCATTTTTGGCTTTATCAGGAGCGGATCCATGCGCTGTGTGTGCGCGCGCGTGCGAGCAAACAAACGAACGAGAGAGAGAGAGAGAGAGAGAGAGAGAGAGAGAGAGAGAGAGACGCTTCTGATACGGTTGTCCTTTTCTAGTTTGTTTCACTAAACCGCATCTCTGCTATTTTAAGGAGTGCTCGACATGTACTCAAGGACTTTTTTAACTCCTCAAAAAGAATGGAGTAGCCTAATGGGGACAGCCTTAAATTCAATGTATAGATATGCAGTATAGTCCTAACACGCATTTAAATTGTTATTAAAAATGTAACTGTGTTTTTTAGCAGATCTTGTCGGCTTTATCATTTTAAAAGTAGATCACCACACAAAAAAGTCTGGACACCCCTGACGTAGAGGTTCAGTATATTTTGTAGGGCTGTGATGATTAATTGTGTGTTCTATTAAAGGTGGTCTAAGCGAATTGAGGCGTTTTAGACCATAAAACATTTTTTGTTACATACAGCAAACAACTCCTCACTATCTGCTTGCTGCCTGTCCGCTGATCAAACTGTAAAAAAACGCGATCTCTGTAGACAGCCCAGGCTTCACAAACGGCAATAACAAAACAGTGGCCAAACCTACAAACAGAAACCATAACAAAGTGTATCAGCCAATAAACGACAAGAAGGATTTGGGGGTGGGGGTTGGGCGCGTTCATGAAAGCACGGAAGGGAGGGGGAGGGGGAGGAGTTAGCTACGCTCCGTCTGTTTGAAAACAGTTCAAACGTCAACAATAACTAACGTCTCGCAGATTCGCTTAGAGAGCCTTTAAAAAACCTGTCTGAAATCGTTTCCGAATCGCAAGGTTGTGATTATGTGTTTCATGCATAGCTCGTTTGTGTACCATGGTGTTTTGGCCAGTAGAAAGTCCTTATCAATCTAAAATCATTAGAAGTAGGGTGGCCATTTGTGCCAGTTTCGCCGGACACGTGCCCGAACATGTTTTTGGGTGCGTTTTTCGGAAGTCACGTTCGTCGACCGTATACGTCATCAAGGTTTAAAATTTCTGGTTGAATTTCAGAAAAGCAACCGTTACATTTCAAGGTAATAATGAAACTACAATGATTGTATGTCTTAAAAGAAATCAATCTTATTTTTCTAATGTATTTTAACTGAAAAGTGAGAACCTCGATAATGTATGCGGTCGAGAAACGCGACTTCCGGGGAACGCACCCGAAAACATGTTCGGGACGTGTCCGGCCGAACTGGCATGAATGGCCACCCTAATTAGAGTCGTTTATAACATGCATTTAAAAACGCAACACTCGTTAAACAAAATCATTCAAAATATTCATGAAAATACCTGAGACAATTTGAAGAACGGCAATATAAATATTCTTATAGATATTTCCTGGAATAGTGTTTGTAATGCAATTTCTTCTGTGGCAGAAATGGAGTTTCTGCACGAGAGCGTCCTCTGGCTTTTGGATGTGCTGGGATTTCACTGTAATTTATTAAAATTCATTTATTAAGAAAACACGCATTTGCACAATTAATAGGCTTTTGCCCAGCTGCACTACTTCCTGAATTTCAGCCAGCTCCTTGTTTCCTGTCTGCCATTATTGGCCAAACTGTTTAATCCAGGTGTGCGTGACCTCAGTAGTCACAACAACAATTATCAGACACACCTGGATTAATCAGTTTGTCCAATAATGGCAGACAGGAAACAAGGAACTGGCTGAAGTTCAGGAAGTAGTGCAGCTGGGCATAAAGCCTATTGTCACAGCCCTAATATTTTGTTGGTTGGTTTTTACTTTTTTAGTTTTGTGTAGCTTGTGCAAAGGCTTGATGCATCCAGGATGGGTAAAGAATTCTTTCAAGTAAATTTAATGGCCAGCAAACTGATTTCGCTTTATTTTTATTGCCTTAGGGAACTTTACTTTGGCCGAGTTGGGCATTTGTGAACCACCCTCTCATCAGAATGCATACTGTCCAGACATCGGTCTCCTACAACGCGGTTACTCTTTAAGCGCCGGCTCCGATGTAGACTCCGATCCGGAAGGCCCAATCTCACCAGAGCGAGCCATCCAGCTATGGGGAGGCCACGGCATCAAATCTCGCCGCAGTTCTGGCCTCTCCAGCAGAGAGAACTCCGCCCTCACCCTGACAGACTCTGAGAATGAGAACAAGTCGGATGACGAATCAGGTGAGAGAGAAAGTGTCAGTGGGGGCGCATAAGAGAATATCTTCTGTGTATGAGAAACTGCGGGTGTGACTGAAATCTTTTAGGCTTTTAGAGTGTGAGGTGTGTGAGAGAACAGATGCCAAAAAATGTGCAACATGTGATAAAAAATTCACATTTTTATTCAGTTAATTTAGCGCTGAATGCATTTCAAAGGGCTTTATATTGCGATGCTCTTACCTGGTTTTTATACTCTCACCGGGCAACGTGATCATTCCCCAACGACCCAAACCGCAAGCGCTTTGTATGTCAAACAGCAGTGATTTAAAGAAAACTCGTGGGTGAAACGTGTGTATAAATAGACTGCGTAAAGCATGACATGTCAAAACAAATTAAAAGAAAAAGATCGAAAGCAAGAATGCATCTTTAAAATGTCAAAGGACGTGTGTTCGTAAAAGAAAGCACTGTTGCTTCTCCCCCTCACGTGTCTCCACACATCTGCCTTCGTGATTGGTATTTTTGAAGACTAAATTCCCTCTCGGTGCCGTTTTGGCAGGAATTCTGCAACACTTTCCTCAATTTCACATTTCCTCGTTAATTCGGCACTGTCTAAAACCTTAACATAGTTTGTAGAAAGTGTCGGAGAAGGTTAATGACAACAAAAACCCTCCTAATTAATTGAGTTCTCACTGTATAAGAACTCAAACAGATCCGTCAGCAGTGAATCCAGCATCACACAAACCCGCTCTGTCAATTTACTACTCAACAGCTATTAAACGCACAAAGAAACACCTTGGAATGTAGTTGTCTTCATCACGCTAGCTGATAATTGCCTCGCAGATAATTGCTAATCTCCCAACCGTTGTTTCTTACCACCATTTTTACGTCCGCTGTGCGGGACGTTTGTGGGCCAAGCATGATCAGTCATCATATCACATAACTGTTTCCTTTGACATCACAATATGTGATAGTATGTGGCATGATGATTACTATAGTAAATTTTACTACTTTTCTTTGTTAGTAAAGCTGCATTGTGACAATAAAAATTGTGAAAGTATTATATAAATACATTTAAATAAAACAACACGAAGCATAACTAAGAGGCCAAATTAATTTTTTTTTTTGCATTAACAATATGGCACAAATGTTGTCAAGCCCTATATTAATTCCTATAAACATCTACTGTTTTACTTTTACAACTTCAATTCATTTGTAAAATAATGTTAAGTAGCATTGCATTGCAACAGTAATTTTTGGATTTTTTTCTTGTGATGTGTTGCTAAAATATTTTTAAAAAACAAAACAAATGGTGTGATTGATCAAGGGAAAAATCAAGCCTTCTTGTACTTGAAATGAATTGGAAACAGAATTCAAGGCAGGATATTGCTTTCATGGGATGTGTTTTCACAAGGAAAAAGGCGTATGTTTAAAATAGAAGCAAGTAAATCTGTCATTTTTGTTTTTCCACTTCTAACATACTTTGAAGCCTCTATCATCGGCCCTTATCTTTTTTGTTGTGTGTGTGCGTGGGTGTTTGGGGATGCGCTTCAATATCTTTCATCCTCTTTTCTTCCTCTATTGGCTCGTTGTACAGATGTGTCAGCAGCGGCAATCGCTATGAAAGACAGGTGTCACTCACCGAGGGAGAGTGAATGGGGTCGAGGGGAAATTTTCATCCATTATCACAATCTGTCTGTCTCTTTCCAAATACTCTCCCAGGCGTAAAGGCAGCTTTCAAAGTCTACTGTCCGCTTCCACTAAAAACCTTCTTTCGTGCTTTTGAGAACTTGGTTTTAGACCTGGGCGTACCAGTCAATCTCAGATTGGGCACACGGTCAAATGTTATTGGGATAGAAAATGGCCACTCTACCTTTTTGATCATTTAAACCAATATGTCTATAGTATATGGTTGTCAGTATGCTGTAATTGCTTCAAACTTGATTTTAGATATAAAGTAAGATGTGAAATAAAATTAACAGAAAACACATTAACAAGCTGATTTATTGCCTAGTACCTGATTTATTGCTAAGTGCCATTTGAGGACAAGTGTAGTTGATGTATAAGAAGCAGAAAAAAACGGGAAAGCGTAAGCATCTGAGCGACTTTGTCAAGGACAAAATTTTGATGGCTAGAGGACTGGGTCAGAGCATCTCAAAAACCGCCGCTCTTGTGGGGTCTGCAGTGGCAAGTACTTATCAAAATAGTCCAAGGAAGGAAAAGCAGTGAACCTGCGACAGGGTCATGAGCGGCCAAGGCTCATTGTTGCACGTGCATGGGAGCGAAAGCTTGCCGGTGTGGCCCGATCCAACAAACAAGCTTCTGTAGCTGAAATTGCTGAAAAAGTGAATGCTGGTTCCGACAGGAAGGTTTAGCGGAGTCCATGTCTCGATGGGTCAGGGCTGTTTTGGTTGCAAAAGGGGGACCTACATAATATTAGGCACGTGGTGATAATGTTATGGCTTAACATCAAGTTGAATGTAAAATCTGTGCCACATGATGTCTGTGAATATGTATTACTGTACTGTACTACAGTGGGAATGATCATATAAGGTGTCATGCGTACAGTAGTGCAGTAGCACAATTTTCACTCTTAAAACAACAAAATATATTTAGACTATTTCAAACACTAATAGAAAGATATCTTCAATTTGTTTCATTTTAAAGAGGAGAAAGAGTGTCAATAATAAATTAATGAGTGTAATTCCCTCAGAATTAGATCAAATAAACCCTTGTCCAACTCTTATCTGTAATATCTCTTTTGTGATAAGAACATACACCTCAATTCTGTTTGATGCAAGGTGAGGTGCACAGAGACTTTAGTAATAAAGCTGTTCTTTTGGCAATTGTGCTATTATGCAGACAGGACGTATGACATCTCTCCAATTGACTGATTCATTAATACCCAAATGGTAATTTCCAAAAATCAGTGGTCTTTATTTGTTTGGGGGCAGCTTTACCCGGCACAGGTGCAGACAGTTTCCGCCATTATCTCTTTAGTAACTTGAGTCCGTACTGGCCTTTTGGGAGGTGAGGAGTGGTAGCTTGCTGACCAAACAGGGATGATGTGACGTCTATCATTTTCTGTAGGCTGCTGTGTTTGTTTGCATAGGTATTTGTACTCCAGCCAGATAAGAAATTATCTCATCATTCTGCCGCAACCCCATGCGAGTTGAGTTTGGCAGCGGTTCGGCTATCAGCGTTTCACGTCACGTTCGGTAAACAAAGCCACCTTGGAGCCCCATGCTGCGGGAGGAGCGGACGGCTTTTGTCTGCTGGATTATTTGTATTCTCCCACACTGATCTAAGCAGCTAAGGAGCTTTTTGAGGACTCGTAGTGTCAGGGATATTCTTCTTTGTGATTTGGTCCTTTTCATTAACAAGAGGGAAAAAGCATTAGAGATTATTAAGTTGAGGCGTAAATGCTTTCACTTTCTGAGCCAAAGATAGAGTTAGGAATAGTTGATTCCATTGTAAGATTGACCTACTAGAAAGGATTTGTTTTCTTTTCTTAATCAGCTCTATTATAAATCATGTTTTGTTTAACATAAGTTTTAGTTAGATGAGGGGGCTGACTCAAGATTTAACCAATCCAGTTGTGCCCCCAATGCAGATGTGCAGCGACAGAAAGATTACAGCATTACGGTGTTATGAACAAGACTCTCTGCAAATAAAAGAAATCAATCCTCTGATGTGAGCATCAGGAGAGGTCTTGTTAATAAGGAAGAAAAGAACATCAGGAGAAGAAGAGAGAAATCAAAGTTACATGCTGGGATATTCATATCTAAGAGAGGAAACTGAAATTATTTGATGCTTGCTAAAATGAGGTGACTGCATGTGGGCTATAGGAGTACAGATGTCGGAAGAAGTTTGTGCGTGTGAGCAGGATGTGTTTAATGAATATTTCACAATTTTGCATGGACTGCTAAAAGAGGAAGATTGAATATTTAGATGTTTACCGGTGGGAGAGCTCTGGGATTTCGTCAGAATTCACACACAATTGAAAACAAATGTCTTACTTGAAGAATAATTTTTTGTATAATGGAAGGATAACAGCATACATCTCTTTATCTCTCTTACTTATCTAATATCTGGCTAATGGAAACTCAATACGAGTCAACTGCTATATAAATGTATTCATTATAAATAGTTATTTTTCTCCACTTTGTTCATTGACATTCACAAATGCTTCAATAGTTATCAATCTCTGAAGACATTAAAAAAAGTCCGTAAACAGGATTCAGATTTAAATGAAATACATTGAGAATGAATCTCTTTTATGTCAGGATTGTGTTTAGCTAAAGTAAAAGCCTCCTGTAATTTTACACAAAGGTTGTATTGACCTTACCATTAAGACTGTAAATGACGTGTAGTAATTTAATGAACGATAAAACACGCGCGCACGCACCCACAAAGTGAACCTTTCTTACAAAAACGGCATTGCACTGATGGTTATAGTATTAGATGGTAATGCCGCACTACAGCACCTTGCTATACTCTATGGCATGGGTCTTCAACTGGGGGTCCGACAGAACTGCAGGGGGTCTGCCAAATGATGTTTAACCACAAGCTATTATAAAAACATAAAAGTAAAAAACGTTACCTGTCCCTTTTAAGTTGTGAAGGTGCGTGCCGCATAGGTTTGAAGGCGCGAGTTCAGTTTAGCGGACCAAAATAAATAACTGAATAAATGTCCACTCAGGAATCAGCAGTAGCGACAGAAAAGCCATCATAAAACAGGTAAATCTTATAGGCTTATATGTGTGTCTTTTTTCAGAATGTTATTTTAGAATCAGTGCGACATGTTGTCTTATCTATATTTCTTACACTGGATGGCTGTTTCATGCTGTTCAGATTTAAAGCGCTAATTCAACAGGCAAATTACACCACCCCGCGTATGCATTATAAACTTCGACAAAACTATTGCTCGCATTTAAAAATTAATGAATCCCACGCCATGATGGTGCTTTGTGCAAGAGTCATCATAGTCAGTTTGAACTCTCTCATCTAAGGGCTCCCGCCCCGAAAAACGTTGAAGACCCCTGCTCTATGGCATAAGAAATAATAAAGAGTTTAGATGCAAAACCCTTTTAGTGCATCTAAAATGTTTTCTTGTAAATATGCCTTGTTTTTTCCAGGCTTTTGTGGTTAGGTCTCATTCTATTTAACAAAATTTAACTAAGTGTATGCATGCATAGCAAGACATAAGACAAAAAAAATAATGGATAAAACTAAAATCATTGCAAATGATGAAAGTCAGAATTTAAAATGTTAAAATGAAACTGAACCAAACATCTAATTTTTGACCAAGGGGAATTTTAGCTGCTTTTGCCTATGAACTCTTTAATTACATTTTCATGTGCTTTGATTTGTTTAATGTTAAGGGACAGTTTTTTTTCTGTAAACTTGCAGACCTGGCAAACCTATATGCTTTATTTTGGTAATGATAATGAAATTTATATATAAATATATTTACAATGGTACACTCCCAGAAATAAAGGTACAAGAAGATACAAAAGATGTCACCAAGGAAACTCTTGTACATTTAAGGCATAGTGGTTCCTTAAATGTACACATTGGTACCTAAGATATACATACTGCTACCGCAAAGGTACATATCTGTACCAAAATGGTACATACCTGTATATTAGGACCATTTTAAAAGCTACCATCCTAACGTCAGATAATGTTCGGTAGTGTTTTATAGTGCTTATTATTTACCTGTTCCTAGAGGGGCGGTTTCCCGGACAGGGTTTAGGTTAATCCAGGACTAGGCCTTATTAATATTAGGTAATTTAAGAAGTTTTTACAAACATACCTTACAAAAACACTACAATTGTGCATCTTAATACAAAACAATGTGAACAAAATATGTTTAAATTAAACAGGACAATGTGTTTCAATTAAAGCAGCCTAAACATGCATTTTAGTCTGGGGCTAGGATAAGGAAACCGCCTCTAAGGCTATGTCCACACGAAGCCGGTGCATTCCCTATCCGATCATTTTTTTTCCTTGCTCTAAAAAAATATTCCGTAAACACAAAACCACTGAAACCGACTGAAAGCGATGTAGTATATATGCCGGACCAGTATGGGGCGCTGTAATTCTGCCACAGATATACACTATACACGGAGAAGAAGACTTTGAGCATGCGCATAACCAACGTATGGTGTTGTCCATTATCGCTTGTTGGTCACCACAATTGCATAGAAGCAATAGATTTTGCTGTAATAAAGCTAGTAGGCTTTAGTAGCTTCTGTAGCACGAACACAATCACGTAGTCCGCCATTATTGTTGTTGCTGTTACGTGTGACGCTTCCGACACGTGATGTGATGACGTTTTCGCTTCACAAAATATACGGATTAGATGTACAGACGAAACCGCAAGGGTGTCGGTTTCAGATTTATCCACTTTAGGACCCGGTTTCAAAAAATAGCGGATTCAGTCTCCCAAAACGCCGGATCTGTGTGGATGAAACGCCAATACGATAACAAATTTATACGTATACAGTGATACGCGTCTCCGTGTGGACAGCCCTTAAGTATTTAGCACAAATGTACAAAATAGTACATGCACACTATCCTATGTGTTTTTAAATACATTTATTTTTGCAAAAAAAAAAAAAAAAAAAATGATTTGAAGTAACCATTATAATATCATCTGACAAACACCCACCCACTAAAGAGGCAAGACAAATAAAGAGAAAAGTGCAGCACTTTTCATTTTCCCAAACGTTTTAGAAATTTACAGGCAGCCGGCAGCACGCTCATAAAGCTCCCCATACCGTCTTCCAACGCAGGTGATGCGAGAACACTTGTAAATTTCTACTGCAGCATCTACGCCCAGGAAAGAATGATTAAAACATTCAAGTGATGATATAAGAGCCTGAATATTGATTTAAGCATTAAATATTCCCGCCATTTACAACTCTACCACGAGACTTTCGGTCTTTTATGCTTCCCGTCGAACATTGGATTTGAGATTGCCGTTTCTATGTTCATTACAATTCAGCTTTAGTTAATGAAACGAACCTGGGCCGACTCGGGGGCTCTTTATGAGCGTGGATCAATCAGGTCCTCTGTAAATCTGAAGTTAACGGCCACTTCTCATCTCGATGCGCTGTGGAATTTTCTGCCGCCCACTGGCCGACCATCAGACATTACAATATATCATATGGGGCGGGGGGTAGGGTGAAGATGGAGTTATATTTAGCCGTGTGACCTTTCGAAGACATACATCTGTCTGTCTCTGGCAGTCTTTGTGTGCGTGTATGCTGGGATGATTATTGTTTACTGTTGACAGTCTTGGTTCTAATGTCAACTTTGAGTGCTCTATTAGTCGAGCGCACGGCCACACATACACACAAAGACATGTATAGATCTTGCAATCTGTAAAGCTACAGAAAGCCTGTGTTTTATATGAAAATTTGTGAGTAATCAACACGTTTCTTCTTTAGACTTTAAACACCGCCTTTTTGTCTTTCTGTTTATTTTAAAAATAAAAGCCTGCACACGCATACATGCTGAACCCTGTGGAGTAATTGTGTTGGGGAGCAAAACAATAGCACTTTTAAAGCACTTTTATCTGCATCAAGACCAATTTACTCTCGCAGTCCCCAAAAACGACAATTTCCATCTCTATCCAAACAGTATGTGGCCCGTGCCACACCTGCATCAGTGAAGGCAGATGTGATTGTAAATATTACATTTGTATAAAGGCATAAAGAGTTTATTTTGTAAATAATTCTGGGTTTTTTCTATTTAACACAGCATGCATTTGCATCTGTCTTTCCCCTTACTTGTCTTTCTTTTTCTATATTTGCAGAATACACAAAAAGTCTGTGTTAATTTGTAAGACATGATCACGGCACTATAGAAACAGAAGTTTGATTGTGGGAGTGTGGTGTTCAGCTGCTGTGGCTGATTACTTGCTGGAACATTTGATGTCTACAATGTGCTCTAATTCGCTGTTGTAATGGAAGTCGTCAGCACTAATTCTCAGCTTTGATTTTCCACAAAAGATAGTGATTTAGCATCGCCCGGGGCTCCTCAGGCACCTGATGTTCTCCTCTCAGGCTTGAAAGCTATTTTTATTATTATTTTTGAGGATGCATTTATTACAGCAGTCCAATCATTTTTATTTTTATTTTCTGTGGTCATTCATTTCACTTTTTCATTTAATTTCCTTCAAACACAATAATAATGCCAGAGAACTGCTTTCATTAACAAGTTCTGATAATGAGGGATAACAGGATTAAACTATAGTAATGTGATGTATTTTTGAGTAAAACAACATTTAATTTAGCTTCTAGTTCATGGCAGCTATTTTTATATAATATCTACACAAGTATAGTAAAAATAACAAGTACTTAGTGTTGTCACAGTACCAACATTTTAGTAGTCTGTACCGATACCAGTAAAAATGTACAGTTCTCTGTACCAATTTTGGTACCAAAGCAAAACACAAAAACATGCTAATTAAACACTATTTTATTATTAAAGTTATAGAATAAAATAAAATAATACTATAAAACTCATTATAAAACGGGCAGTTCTGGTTTTTCATTCTGATTGGTTGAAACGCGTTCTAAGCCGTGATAAAATACACTGGTAACCTCACGGTTCAGACCACATTACATTAGTATCACTGCGCCACTGTTGCTGCGTACTGATTTATGAAAATAAACACCACAGTCTTAAATCATATTTTTAATTTGTCTACAATTGCACAATTAATGGCGATATCCCGATAACCGTCAATAAATATTGTTGAGTCATCTCGTCGATAAAGAGAAAACGTTGTCTGAAGAGTTTATAACTCAAGTTCATACGTCCGCTATTATCCACTGGGTGGCGATCTTACCCAACTTAAACACTGACGCATTCACTCAACACTGAAAACACAGCATGTAAGTTTTGATGGCTCAATCTGATCTCTTACATAAGTTATTCACAAATATGGAATTATCTCCGCTTTTAGCTAAAAAAATTTGAGAGGTGATAAGAGAACAAATGAAGGTAGGATGAATGAAACGTTTTTTTGTTTGAAAGCGGATGGTCTGCTCTTTCATTTGATATTTTATGTTTATTTAAAGAAGATAATTTTTCTGCAAGGCATTAAACTAAAACTGGGTGGCAACTTAAAAAAAAAAAAACGCTGACGGGGAAAGAGTTCAACATGCTTCAAGCATATTTGATCATCACTTCAACAGTTGCACAATATAAATGTTAATGTATAAATTAGATGAATGGTGATTTATAAAATAAACACCACAGTCTTAAATCATATTTTCATTGTGTCTTTGCTGTGTCTGTGTTGGTTGTGAACTGCGCTCTGTTTCAGTCACACTTGATTCTGAGGAACTACTTTGTTTGGCGGAAGAGTAATATTTGTACTAATATAATTACAACTTATTTGTGTTTTATTTTATAAAATCCCGCTAACGTTATGCATATGAAGTAACCGTTTTATGAACGCAATAAACCCCTTGAAGCGTTGGGTTACCAGTGCATTTTATAACAGCTAAGGGGGTTTTCGGCACTCCGCTTCGCGTCGTGCCTAACATTGCCCCTTAGCTGTTATAAAATGCACTGGTAACCCACTGCTTCTTGGGGTTTATTGCTTTAACATACCTCAGGGCTCAACATAAAGGACTGCCCGGTGGCCGGGGGCAAGCGTGAGAGACGTTCGGGCCAGTAAAAAGTATTGTCACTTGCCCGATTGGGCCAGTGCTTCACCCTCAGTCACTAAAATATGTTTTCATCAATGTATATTATTTAACATCTTTGGAAGCAGACATTTACTTTAGTAAAACACGACAAAAGAAGCGATGCAATATTTTGCACAGTTTGCTGTCAGTTTACAGGTAAAGCAGAAAAGTTGGGAGCGTTTTTTTTTTCCGTTGGAACATGTCTGTTGTATATGTATACAATTATATTTGACTTTTGAATTATTATTTTTAAGTATTTGACAAACAATGACATTTTTTATTGGGGCCAGTGCAAATTTTTGCAGAGCAAGTGAAAACTGAACCACTGGCCCGACCAGGCCAGTTTTTAAAAAAAATCTTTGCGTTGAGCCCAGCATTGCCATTCTGTATTTACTTTATAAATGTACTTTTACTTTATTCATCAAGTATAAAATGTATTTGTTGCTGAACGGTTTCTGCAGATGTTGTCTGTGTGCGTTTGCTGGGGTCCTTCATGCTGATGAACATAATCCTCTGATGCTTTAAAAAACTGGTTGAACATACAGTAGATAGTAGATAGTAACATATACAACATTAGATGACTGGCACTAAATAACTGGTTTTAAATAACAAAAGTAAGTTATTATATTACATTTACAAAAGATGACATAGATTTAAGTATCTGCATGCATATTAACTCTTTCCCCACCAGCTTTTTTTTAAGTTGCCAGCCAGCGACATAATTTTTTATAAAAAAAAAATGTAATGCCTTCCAGAAAATGTTCTCTTTAAATATATAAACATACAATATATCACATGCAAGATAAACGCAATTATCTCAGTAACTTCTGTTTTAAATCCTATTTAGAGCGATGATCAAAACATACACTGTCTGAACAGTTTAACGTTAGCGGTAGCTTCTGGGTTGTACAAGTTGGGTAGGAGCACCATCTGGTGGATAATAACGTTATTGTGGATTGCCAGAAAAACTTGTCATTTGCAGGGAAGCGTTTTTTTTTTTTTTTTTTACGATTTAATTCATCAATAGCAGGAAACGAGTTAAGGATAAACCGACAAACATTGCTATCCGAACATTCATTACTTTCTAACACAAGAATTTTGTATATACATGTCATCAAAATGCTGTGTACAATCTTTAAACTTCTATGTGTTTTCTTATTTTTTTAACCATGTAAAAGTTTTTAAAGCATTAAAAGGTTAATAAGAACACCTGACAGAATAAGCATTAGCTTTACTATTAAGTTTACAAACAGATTTTTTTTTCAATCCAACATTAAAATGCTACAATACTCATAATGCAAACGCAATTAAAACTGAAGCTCACCTGCTTGGACTCAGCCGACGCCTTCAATGACACTTCGCTTCTTCTCGTTGTGATCCGCTTAAAATCTGAAGTACGTGAGTAACGTGACACTGCACATCTTTCAATGATTTTGTGGAGTTCAGTGATGCTGCATTAGCGCTCGTTGCTACTCGCGTCTTGTTGGGTCTTTGAAAGTTTCCGACTGACAACCTGTCAAACGGCGCATCAGTTCCGGTACGGATGACTTTATTTTTTAGTACCGGCTTGGTACCAAAGACAAACATTGGAAGCACATTGAAGCCTGACATTTCGATGAGAGATTTTAAAACATACTGTTTAAGGCATTATTACAAATATATGAAGAGCTCAGATGCAAAAGCTGTTAAAAGCCACCTACGTCAAAATTGAGATGATGATGATGATATTAACCGAATATTAATTGCATTAACCGTCACTTGAGTACTTGTACCTGAATTCAACCCAAATTTGGCAGCCACATGCATCAGATTTGAATCAGATTTGCATCACATTATCTTTTGAATTCTGATTTTAACTGTCGTCCAAATTTGTGTTGTCCAAAGAAGTGGATAGTTTTAAGAAGTAAAGGTTTTGACCAAAAGCTTTGCATGCACTTAGAGGGTTTTCCAGTGAAAGGAAGTCAAATTTATTAAATTCTAATCAACTCAATAAAGTGACGTTTATGAAAATAAGGCATTTTTATTACTGACTAATAATCTTTTCATTGCCATTCATGTGAAATTATTGAACCTGAATAATAAGCCTGATAAAAATGCTCATTTACAAGATGTCAGATGCACTTAAAGGGTTTTGCATCCGAACACTTTATATATTTTTGACAAAATCATGCAGAACATTTGCACAGAGAAATGAAAGTAAATGAATGTTAAGTACTTTGATTCCTGTCTATCCCAAAACACAATCAACATGTGTAATGCATCTCAACACTCCTTTCATGTTTCATTCATTTAAAATACTGATGCGCAATATTTTCTGCATTTCTCATGCTTTCTACATCTTCAGCCCGCAATGTCAATCCAGATTCAGTGAATGTAACAGAGCGCTGTGCAGTAGTGAAAGTAAGCCTCCGGGGGCTTCAGCCAATGCGCTTCGTGTTTGGGCCTAAATTGATTTGATTGAGTTTGCTAGTGACAATGTATAGTGCGAAGGACTCTGTAATGTTGTTAGAGAATTAGTGCCCCATGATGAATTGTGCTACAGAGCAGCTCTGACAGGCCCATGGTGGTTTACTTTTAGCTGCGTAGTTTCTACTCATTTAAACAGCAATGACTTTTTCTCTCTCGCCCCCCCATGAGACAGCAAAACACATTGTTGAATGGTAAACGGACGAAACTTCGCCGTCGCTTGTTTTTATTGGGATAATCGGGATATTGAGTTCTCTGCCTTCACTTCGAGCTGCTTGGAATTGTATTTTTTGGATATTGTCGGCTCCCCTATTTCCACTGGGTTACAGATGAAGCACGATTGGAGGGAAGCCAAATTCTACTCTCGTCAAATACAACGAGCAGCAGTCTGCCGAGTTTTCCATATAACAAAGCAATAACAGCAGACGGAGCAAATCTTGGACTGAGTACAACTGTATTTCTGACTCAATAAAGACAAAAGCCACAGTGTTCAAGCATGTTGGGCTGAAGATATTAAACACGCATAGTTCTTTTTTTTTTAAATCCATCTGCTTAAGGTGCAATCATTTAGTGAAGGGAGTTATTGATCGTGTCTGCAATTCCTAACCTCAGTCACTTCATAAAAAGTCAAATGACCAGGGACGGACTAATGGGTGTGGCATTTTTCTTCTCTTTTCTCCATTACTTTGCCTCCCGATGGGATTAATGTGCTGGCTGGCCCCCTCTCCAGAGATGGTAGAGTGTCTCTCTGGGCTAGGCTAGCTGTTATTACAAAACTCTCTCACAATTCAGTACTAGGTTTCATTTCACTCCGACAAGCTTTATAAGTGTACAGTTTCTTTCTAAATTATGCCTGGAAAGACCGCCTGACCATTCCATAGAAAGTTGAAACAGAAGACACACAGAAGAGGAAATGAGATTATTGATTATTTGAAGTGAACATGACAAGGTTTGTTAGCAGAACATGCACTGTGCTATATATAATTGAGGTAACCTACTACTGTATGAAATATTAAACTGCATTGACATCCCGACGGTTAAGCTGTGTGTTAATATCACAACAGTTTGATCTTTATAGAAAGTTGGGTTGGTGTAGAATTATGCCGCGTTCAAGGCAACCTGTAACCTGCAAATCACGACTTCTAAACAACGACTCACGACTCTGAACTGGAAGTACATCGATCTAGTACGAGTTCACGGGTGTAAAGTCACGGGTTTGACTGCCGTTCCAGTGCACTTTCACGGGTAGAAGGTTGGAAAAACACGGGTTACAGGCTGCTGGAACACGTACTCCCAGTTTTTGGAGTCGTGATTCACAGGCTCAAAAACCTGCATGGAACGCAGCATTAATCTTGGCTTCTGTATTTCAAAGGCACATTTTAATTTGTTCTTATACCATGGGGCTGTTGAATGCTTTATTCTTATTGGTTGGGAAATGTTCCACGGGTATGCATTATTTTTGATAAACGCACACCTGGTCAAATGTCTTAAAATAACCACCAGAGCAATGTCTTAGAAATTGCTTAGCTTCGTGACGCATTACCACCTTCGGTGTGCAATATTTTCGAATAATTATTTGGGCCATCGTCAATTATTCCCTACATGTTATGCACTGCATGCGCCAAGCTTGGTTTATTTTGAACCTTCCCTTATTCCACACTCACAGAGAGAAGCAACACACTGTGTGTCAGTTTAAAAGCAATGTATTACTCATGTCAGCTTGGAAAGAAATTTCTAATATTGATTAACATGCTTTTTTCAAAGCTAAGGTTATTTCAGTTTCAGTTTACTTACCATTTCAATTTATTTTTGCTTTTAAATTGTGTAAGATCTGTCACGCCAAAGGTTTGTGAACAGAGGTTGTGACATGCAAGTGGGGCATTATTAATTTTATTTATTTATACTTAAGATAATAACAATGGTGATAACGGTGATGTTAATGATGATCAGTTTGTTATAATAAGAAGGGATGCACTGATTCAAAATCTCTGTGCCGATGCAGATATTCGATTACTTGGAATTTCACCTACCGATACAAATAGATGCCAAGAGTTTTGCTTTTTACTCCTGAGTTTAGGTGCGTTTTTGCCCCATTTGCTTGCCAGGTTATAATCTGGCCTGATCATCGGCTCTTTGTAGCTCTTTCCCCACCATGGACGAGTTATCATTAAGTCAATTAAGAGAAAACATTGTTCCTGATGAATTTTTATGTTAATCTGCAATGCCGCGATTATCCACTTATCTATTAACTAAAGCCAAAACGTTATTTACTAATTTTAAACTCTGTGTATGTTTTAATAATCATTCTGAATTTGATCTCTATCAAAATCCTTCACAAAAAAAATTCAATTATTTCAGCTTTTTGCTAAAAAAATATTTTTAAAGAAAAATACCCATATTTAAGAGTTTATAAGCAAAGTAAAAATATAGAAAGGATTAAACTTTCCCCCCACCTTTTTTTTTAACAGAGCAGAGGGTCTGTTCTTTCATTCTTTTTATATATATTATATTTTAAAATATATTTGTATGTTTATGTAATTTTAGAAGAAAAATTTCCTGAAAGGCATTTTGTAAAACTTTATGTGAAAATCATATAAAAATGCTGGCGGGCGGGGAATGAGTTAAACAATAGGACAATCTCCTTTTATCTGCCTATATAGATTATAGATAGATATATTGTTGCATCCTTAATAAAAAATAGTAATAAACATAGACAAGTTGGCCCTAATTCTTTTTCTTTTCTTTCAACTGCTGTTTTTAGATCTCTCCATTCATTGGTGTTTAAATTTGGACTCATTGCTACACCCAGCTTTCTGATTTCCAAACATTGTTTCTTTTAAAGGATTAGTCAATTTTCTTAAAAAAATCCAGATAATTTACTTACCACTAGGGGTGTCCTCGACTAAGGATTTACATATTCGAATCAGAATTTTCGAATCTTTCCATAGTCGACCGATAGTCGAATCATCTATGTTTGTGTGCATGGGTTGGGAGGGGGCCAGACCAGGTACAAATTGGTAACTTTTATTTTCTTTCACAAGCAGCACACATAAACAACTGTCTGATAAAGTGACCAAAACTGTCTTTCAAGTAATAAACGAAGACAAAACTGACGATGCATTTATATATATATTTTTTAAGGTAAAATGTAAGGCAACATTTGTTTAATTATTCCTCATAACATTTTAAAGCCACGATCTACAGAACATCACACAAAAATACATTTTGATAACTAAACCTAAAAAAATAACAAAGGTGATCCTGCCTTGGAAACTCCGGCTAGAATTAAGTGTTTTTATTTAATTACGAGATAGCGCGTCAAAGCAGTCATGACCAAAAAAAAAAACCCGACAAATGAGAAATGACAAATAATTTGAGATTGTGACTGTAAATGATAAAAACTAATCTTTATACACAATTCATTAAACTTTAATTTATAACAAGAAAAACACTGAAATTAATGATTTTATAGACACTACGCGTTATTATTTAGCACAGAAATACCTGCTTGCTTGCTTTGACTTTGATCATCTCTGTATTCACTTTAGATACAGAAAGACCGGATGATATTATTTATTTCAGGAATCTCTTTGCTATCATTTGAAAGTGAACACCGACTGACCATAATATTAAATCACAAGAAAGACATTCGTGTCAGGCAGAAATAGGTTCGGTGCAGTTTCATACTAGTACTAGTTTCCGTTTCATCAACGAAATAAAAAAAAAACGGCTTACCTGTTTTGTAGTTTAACTTTAAGATAGACAATATAACCACTCTGTTTTAAATACATTTTAAAAACTTATACTCGTCGAAAAACATCCGTTTTTTAATGTTTAGTTTGATGAACTCCTAAATATGAGACGCAGAGCACCTTACCCGTTCGGCTAAATTACATGCGCAAGCATGGCCAGCACGCAATAGCGCAACATCGATACAACGAAAAGCTATCCAAAATTTACATACTTAAATTAGATCGGAATTTACGTTTATAATAAATAATTTTTTTTTTATAAAATAAGGTCAGAAGTAACAAAGTGCAGAACAAATATGCAAAATGCCTCAAGTGCACGGAAACAAAACACAAGCCAAATAGTTAAATCAGATAACCCAAAGTGATTTATAAATAAAATAAAATATAGAAATTATTAAAAGAACGAAAGTCATAGTTTAATTTGCCAGCTTTGTCTTTTAAATGTCGAAACAAAGAGGCAAGGCTTTATTAACATAGAAACCTCTTATGGACGTGTAGCCTGGTCACAGGGGTTGTTGGATTTATTAACGCATTTTAAAAATATTTATTGAAAGCTGCTACTTCATATATTATTTGCAGCATTATCATAATATGCAGTATATTAATATATTGTGAGAAAGCTGTTATATGTGAAATCAGATAATGTGTGCACCCATACGGCCAAAATTGAATGATCCTCATTTCATAACACATCTGCGACGATTCGACTATGAGATTGGTAGTCGAATCAGGCTTCTCCTATCGATGCATCGAATCTTCGACTATTCGGGGTCACCCCTACTTACCACCATGTCATCCAAAATGTCTTTCTTTGTTCAGTCGAGAATATATATATATTTTTTTTTTAGGAAAACATTCCAGGATTTTTCTCATTTTAATGGACTTTAATGGACCCCAACACTTAATAGTTTTAATGCAGTTTAAAATTGCAGTTTCAACGCAGCCTCAAATGACTCTTAACAATCGCGAACGAGGCTTAAGGGTCTTATCTAGCGAAATGACTGTCATCTTTGGCAAGAAAAATAAAAAATATGCCATTTTAAACCACAACTTCTCTTCTTCCTCTAGCTGTGTGACAAGCCAGCGAGACCTCACGTAATTGCGTAATGACGTCAAAAGGTCACATGTTACATATATGAAATGCACATTTGCGGACCATTTTAAACAATAAACTGACACAAAGACATTAATTAGTATCATTCGGCATACAACAACGTCGGGACGGTCCTCTTTCTCCACACAGTCGCACTGGCGGGTCACATGACCGGAGGAAGACGAGCAGTTGTGGTTTAAAAGTGCATATTTTGTATTTTTCTTTTCAAAAATGAAATCATTTTGCTAGATAAGACCCTTATGGCTCATTTGAGATCGTTTAGAGTCCTTTGAAACTACAATTTTAAACTGCATTAAAACTGTTAAGTATTGGGGTCCATTAAAAGCCATTAAAATGAGAAAAATCCTGGAATGTTTTCTTCAAAAATCTTAATTTCTTCTCGACTGAACAAAGAAAGACATCAACATTTTGGATGACATGGTGGTGAGTAAATTATCTGGATTTTTTTAGGAAAATTGACTATTCCTTTAAGTTTTGCCGTGGTTAGCAGAGTGTCATGCTGTTATGGTGTCTGGTTTCACTTGTTGGAGTGTGCGCAGTGAGAGTCTGTTTCTCATTTGCCCTCTACCGGAGCAGTGGGCCACACCCTCACCTTTATACTTTAAACCATCCTGCTTATAATAAATGTGCAAATCACGTCGGTTTGTGAACCCAGGAGTTTGTGCTCGTCAAGGTTACTCCATGGCCATGTTGACGGGAGCTTGGGGGGAGAGAGAGGGAGCGAGAGAGCGAGAATGAAAAAGACAACTGTTCCTCAGAGACAAAAGAGGTGCTGTTTTTTTCTCCCGCTGTGTAAGAGTGGACGCAATTGCTTGTAATAAATACACACTTCCAACAGAATTGCGTTGCACATCAGAGGAAATAAAAGTGACCTTGACGGTGCTTTGGTTAATTTTTTTTTCTCATCAACCCGTGAATCATCCATCTCTAACCTGGGTTGCTTATCAGTGGCAAGAAAATATTAGTTAATTTCTGTCAATGTTGCCCACGATGACAACAACAGGGGGTGAATGGGACTCTATTCTCCAGGTAGCAACTGCACTCTCCGTCTCAGCACATTCAAGGCCCATTACAAATTCCAATTATTGCTCTCTAAGCCATGCAGATCTCTGGAAGCTTCTGCATCTCGTGGTCTGATTTGCTTTGTGGCCCCTTATGAGTATATCCATGGGAACCATAACAGTAGTAAAATATTACCCAACATTTTTTCAAAACATGCTGACTACAACAGCCCATAGCTAATTGAGGATTTACTCACCAATAATGACTTATCATACTCTGCTCAGCACAGTGCTGATGCAGGCAGGCTCATTTAGCAAGCCAGAGTTTACCACTTAATGAAGTCTGAAAATGTCAAACGTAGAGGGAACGAGAACAAGAGGTTGCATATGGAATCGACCACTCGAAATCCCCACACTGCAGTGTCCCTTGTGTATTTTTATTTTTTTAACAACCTTCATTTGCACATTTGCTTGATGGGCAATTCGCTGAAAGTGTAAGGCGGTGCTGTTTTTTATTTATGTGTTTGTCAGGTCAGTGGGTTAAGTACGTATCATAGCTGTTTCCTGGCGATAAAGGATGCATGGTAATCTATCACTCATCTGCTATTTTTGGGTTTGCAGAAGGTAAGCCGTAATACCAACTATTTGTAGGCTTGCCGTCAGATTACTGTGGGATACAGTCGTCCCTGGATTGTTGTGTGTCTTTAAAATATGCTGTTTATCTGCAGTCTGTCTGCTGTAGGTGGTGCCTAGGAGATGTGTTCATGGAATCTTATGGATTTGTTTTGTATCTCTTCCACTGGCTACAGTCATCTGTGGAGGCCAGGTGAAAGATCGGCATGAACGGGTTGGATGTTTAAAATGGTTTATATTTGGGTTTTTATAATACACAAGTTCTTTTTTGGGCTTTTGTTTATGTTAATGGTTCTGGAGAATCCACATTTTTCCAGTGATGCGTTAAAGCAACACTAGGCGTGTCACGATTCTCCAAATACTCGATTCAATTACATTTTCGATTCTAAGGTCACAATTCGATTCTCGATTTTTTTTTTCTTTTTTTTAAAGACAAAAAATGCTATGCCATTATTATTTATTACTATTATAGTTTCACATTAACATGCACATTGCGTGCTTTTCCTCGCATGGTTTGTGGGCTTCACTTTACGCGAGAGAGCTTGGAGAGAAAGGATTCCTTCTTGCACGCACCTGGACTTAATGCGCGCGTCTTGGACTACAAGCATCTGAAATAAATCCACCGCGTCATGAGCATCTGTGCTTCTCTCTGTCTCACATGCACTCGCATCTGTCCGAAGTCTAAACATAAACTAAAGTAGTAATCCTTACGTATTTGTTAAGTTTTATGCATTTCATTCGAGCTGAGGCAAACTATCCCTTTAGTTTAAAATATAATCCGCTGCATCTTGGCGCCTCACTCACTCTCGCGCACGTGCAGAGAGCTGCGCTCAGTCTGAAGTCAGATCACTAGGTAGTAATCCTGTTTATGATATGCATTTTAAGGAGTTGTAGCAATACATCCCTTGTGTTTAAAATATAAATCTCTGAGAGGTTTTTTCCCCCGCTTGGCAAGCCGACCGGACGTGACATGGGGGCGTTGCAGCATCGTCGATCCCATTTTTTCATTCGAAGTTCGAGGTTGTGCCTTAATTTCGATCGATTTCGATTTAAAATCGAAATTGTGACACCCTTAAGCAACACTAAAGAGTTTTTGCTCTTTGCTCCCTCTACAGGCTGGAAGCGGAATTGTCCATTACCACTGTCGTAAAAAATTTTGCCTACTGCAGCAAAGCTGGCTCTGATTGGATTGTAGGTCTGCCGTAAAGCAAGTTTTTGTAGTTTTCACTCGAACTACAGGACTGCGACCCGACGGTTGGAAACTTCTTTAGTGCGGTTTTTGCCGATAGA
This sequence comes from Paramisgurnus dabryanus, assembly GCF_030506205.2. Lineage (NCBI taxonomy): Eukaryota > Metazoa > Chordata > Actinopteri > Cypriniformes > Cobitidae > Paramisgurnus > Paramisgurnus dabryanus. The sequence goes on from NC_133352.1 coordinate 18,272,544, forward strand.
GGGGCTGCAAAGCAAATGTGAAAGTGCCGTTCACCCTGTTTCGAGTGGATGAACGACTAAAACTTTTTTGGAAACGTTATTTAAGGTAAAAAAAACTCTTTGGTGCTGCTTTAAAGCTGCCGTTGTTTGTGATGTACTTCATAGAACAAGAAAAACATCAGCCCATTTTTAGGACAGTGAAAACAGCAGAATAGAGATTGCGTGAAAAATACTGCTTTTTTACATACAAAACATAAACACCTGTTGTATTGCGCACCGAAAACACAATCAAAGTTTCGAAAGATATGTGTAAGGTACTTACAGTTTGGCAAACAGCATTTGATGAACAATTTTTCTGTACCACTCATAAGTAGTGTTAATGGAATAGTTGAGGAAGCAGAATCGTTAAGTGGAATCCGAATTGAAGCCAGAATCGTTAAATTCTTTACGATTTCCATCTCACTCATCAGGCACCTGGTGTGTCCCTTAGGGGTCAGTTCTTGGCCCCCTCCATTTTCTCATCTGCATGCATTTCAGTAATTGAGAATATACTCCAAAAGGGGCATAAATTTCCACAGATATGCTGACGATAAACAGCTGTACTTAAAAACTACACCTAGTGCTTCTCTGGGACCAGAAAACCTCAACAGAGCTCCATAAAAAATCTGCCTTGCAGCTGTAATCACAACTTTCATCTCCTCTTCACATTATTACAAGTATGCTCATCATCCTTTTTTCTCAGTTTAACACTCTGAGGTAGCATCATGCCATGAATTTTTTTATTATTATTAATGAGGTAACAGTGAAAGTAACAGTGATGCGTGTACCTGTCAGTCCTTGAAAAGAATGGCTAGTTGACTATTTAGTTTGTATGCTTTTTTGTATGCTTTTATTCTGTCTTAGATTAAGCTGCGGTGTTGGTAGCTTTGGTTCTACTGTATATAGGTGGGACAGATAAATGATGGTAGAGATGCCATATTTTTTTCTCCTAAAAAGTTGAAGGTGCTGTCTGGTTTTGAGTCTATATAGAATGCAACCACTTCTCTTTTCTATATGAGCAACTAAAATACAAGTCAAATGGTGCTTTTCCATTGCATAGTACCCCACGGGTTGGGTCGGGTCAGCTTTCTTTTGGAGGCTTTTCCACTGGGTACAGTACGTAGTACCAGATACTTTTTTTAGTACCACCTCGGTTGGGGTTCATTCACCGATTGGTCTGAGAGAATCATCACTACCAAGCTTAACTTTACCTTCGTGTTTGCGTTGTCTCGAGCAAACCTGTTGTCATTAGTGCTTTGTTCAAGTTTCCAAACTTCCTTTTAATGGTAAAAAACACCCACAGGCTGAGAATCAGGAACTCCATACCAGTTTTTTCCTTGCAGTTTGTGGTGGCACATCTGCTTCGCGCACGTCGACTGACGCCATGAGTGTTTGTACAGAAACTGTCATGTGAAACGCAAACATCTATTTTGTGGTGGACTGACAAATAAATAAATGAATGAATGTATGGGAAACACTGCATTCCAATGATGCTCGCTTCCACTTTCAGTATGATGTCACAGCAGTAGGCAGAGCAAATATAACGACACGCCTATTATCCCTCCCACTCTGAAGTGGTAGTAAACTTAGTAAAAAGCTAACAAACCAAAGTAAGGTGAGCCGACACAACCTGACCCGTGGGATACTATGCAATGGAAAAGCGCCAACACTGTACTAGAAGGGTAATTTTTCTCCCACCAGTCCCAACCTCATCCATTTTCTGCTCTGATTTCTTTAGCGCCTGACTAACATCTTTCCTTGCATATACAAATTACCGTGGCTTCCTGAGCTGAACTATGAGCCAAACCACAACGTAGAATGTATTGAATGAATTGTGAGGCTGATCCAAGAGTAGCTTTGTTAAATCTGTGGCCTGAATGAGTGCTGCAGAGTCCAGGCTTACTTCACACTCTCAGCTCCGTTTACAAAAGCGCTGCAGCAGGTTCTCGGCTCTAACTACCTGTGTAACAAAATGTGCCATGAGTAGTGTTTTCATCTAATGGAAAAACACAACTAATAGTGAGATGCAACTAAGCCGTGCTCATTTTATATTATCAATATATTACAGGAAGCAAGAGAGGTTCCACAGCAAATGCAAATAAGTAAAAGAGAGAAAATGACCAGACTTTGTCACCACTGCTAAAATCATAATCTTTTACTGAGGTGAGACCACAGGAGAGCTCAACAACATTCTGGCCTGTGGCGCACTGTTACAACCTGTATTTCTGGGAGAAATTAACCTGTATTAAACATGAGATAGAGCTCCTTGCGTACTGTAGTTTAATATATTGTGTGTTTGAGCTTTGTTGTCTTTTACATTCATCATTTTCTGCATGTCTTTCTTTTTCCCATAATGCCACTAAAGCATACCTCGACGATGATATGGATGATATTGATGACCCCTTTGGTGATATTCCATTCAGTGAGTTTTCCATTTCTTTCATCCTCCAACATTACAAGCTGACTCCCATGCCATAGCCAATGTTTAAAATTAGCTTCATTACCGTTAAACTTTTGCCGTGCTACAGTACTGTGCAACATAAATTATATATAATCGTACTCCTGATACAAATCATCCAGTTCAAATCTGATGAGAATACACAATCATTTGTAATCAACTGCAATTGTGGTTCTATTGCAAGGATTGTCGAACGGAACGGATTTTAGTTAGGGATTTCACTGACTTGATTAACTTGACCTCAAAGAAGTGATGAAACTGGCATTTTCTGTGTTAGCTTCACTTAAACTCAATCATGCTCTAACTACTACTTAGTGTTGCCTATAAAAATACCCACTGTTAGGTTATGAAAGGGACTAGATAATTATAGTAAGTATATAAATAATAACTAGAATAATAAGTAATAACTTTCTTTAGGTAGAGATGAGGAACTGTGCCATGAGCTTCTTTCTTTAAAGCTTCACAAAATATTTAAACAGAAAATAAATATCTGATCATTGATTAAAGGATGCATGAATGAAGAAGATTTTATTTTGAGGCAATAACCCTTCACAAGTTTAACACCTTTCGTTCTTTGGGGGGGGGGGCATTTTTATTAGGGGTCTGGGACCCTTAAGTCCCTCCTCAATTTAAACACCGGTCCTATAGAATTAATGTCTCTGGTCCTAGAAAGATATATGGCTGTTGTGTTTTATGTGTTGTCATGTGGTTTTGGTGCACTTGTAAAATGGAAGGTCATATTTTTCTGTCACTACTATTAATTTCATACACCTGCTCTTGTTTATTTACTCGCATTGTAAGGTAATAGAGTTGTAATGTTCGCTTTTGAAACATAGTTTGCATTGTTCTTGTGACTTAAAGAGCACCTATTACATTGCTTAAATAACATTATTTTGAATAAGTGATGTAATACAATGTGTTTACATGGTTAATGGTTAAAAAATGCATTATTTTCCAAACACTGTAACATACATACATTATTGTTGCTCTTCCTTGCCCTGGCTCTCTAAAAGGCATCGGTAAGGTGAGGATGCAAAATATTAAACCATGTCTGCATTTGTGATCATAGAAACCACAAACAAGCGCTGTTCTTCAATGCTCAAAACTCGTGTTTGAATCATGGATAGCAAATAGCAAAGTAGCATTTTTTTATATGTGAAAACATAAGCTACTTATAGGCTGTCAGGGAGTCAGAAGCGGGTGAAATTATGATAACGTCCTTCATTTTCATGTTAACAGGCCAAGGGAGTAAACTGTTGCTTACAATCCTTGCATCCATTGTAGTTTAAGAAAAGAGATTTCAGTAAAAGATGATAACTCGCGTCATCTTATACTTTGAGATTTGTAAGTTTGCATATTGTTAACATGTACTTACACACACATATACACCAAAGGAAATGTAAAATCTTGAATCGCAAAATAGGTGCTCTTTAAAATGCATTACATTGTTTAGTTTCTCACTAATTTATTTCATCTCCATCGATTTGCTTTCCTTGGATTTTCTAAAACAAGGGATCCGAACGCTCTTTCCTGGCATTCTGAGAGGTACATTCAAGGCTACAGTAGTTAGTAGTTAGTTAGTTAAAGTAGTATTGGTAGAATTAGTTTTTTTGAGGTTGTTAAAAGTAGTGAATTTGTTTGTATTGCTGGACGCTATTTTGCCGGTCTACCATTTACCCACACCGATTGTTAATTTAGTTTCCTGCATTTGAAGAAAATTTCCCCACAGGCTTTTTTGCATTTAGACCCAAACCTTATTTGCGTTGTCTTGAAGCATGGATTCCTAGGTAATGCTTTCTTATTGAATTTTAAAGTTTTCATTTGTAGCCAATTACACTGTGACAGCGGACTGCATTCCGACTGGCTTTCCCTCATTCTGAGCTAAAGACTCCAGACTCCCAAAACAGACTACTTAAACATATTAACAAAACTAATCTTATCCCAGATCATAAGAATAAGCTCACAGAAGTGAAATCCTCCCATGGATAATGGATCAACTCCTCGCATAGACTTGACGTCTAAATATGAATATAAAATGCAGACGCTGTGTGATAAGGAATATAAAAGACCCATCAGGCTGCGCTCCGCAGAATCAGATGGGGAACAGGTAAGATTTCATCTGATCTCAAACAATCACTGGGCTTTAGAAATGGAAAGAAGCACTTCTAGGTGACCTTGTGAATACAAAGCTCTTGGTTTGCCGCGTGGAGTTGCAAATCAGAGAATTCGAAATGGCATTAGTGGTGAGCATTATTACTTTTAATCTGTGTTTCTTTTCGGTCTGTCAGTGATGCGGGGTGGTGTTGCTTATCCACGGTGGGAAATTGAAATACGGCACACGCTCACACACACAAATATGTGCACATATCTGCCTGAGACCCTCATGGTCGATCAAGACCTAGACGAGCAGAAGACGAGACCCAGTCCAATCAGTGCTGCTTACCTGGCCTGATTGATTTGCTCATTTCCCTGTCTCTTTCTCTCACTCTGTCTTTCTTTCTGTCTTTCTCTCTTTTCTCTTGGTCTGTCTTTATGGCAGATTGTGTCTCTGTGAAAGTGAGACTTTCATGCCTCCCTCATCACAAGCCTCCACATTATGAACTCCATTAATCACTATTCCTTAACAGACTCTGTAACCAATTAGTTTTTGATGTTTGGTGAAAACCAGGATTTTCAGTCCATTTATCATACGCATTGTACTGTATAATTATTAGAACAATTACCTTCTCTGTAAAACGCCTTGTTTCTGTTTTTCATCGGGGGACATAAAGGGCCCACGTCTTCTGGTCCTCAGTTCTAAATGGTCCTGTGGTAACAGCTTCATTTGTTTACTGCATTTAGTTGCAAGGTGGCAAGTGATAGTAATAAAGATTTCTTTGAGTTCCTACTCAATGTGCTTGTTTTGTAGTTGTCTTAAGGCAACCTGAACTTGTTGATATTAAATACTATCACTGCTGCACAGGGCAGAAGTTAAGGGGGGATGCAAGACTAACAGACTTGGGTTCATTGAACAAACAATTGAGTGACAGATATTCAGGACTCAAAATTTAAGACTCAGGCCTATAAATCTTGCATATGAAAAGGAAGCTCTGTTTTAGATGTGTCATTTTCTCAGCTTTGTTTTTAGCAGGGTACCATGGAAGGACATGTGATATTATTATTTTTGTTTTCTTGTTTTCTCATGATCTCAACATAAAATAGGTTGTTTTATTATGACCACAACTTATTCGAGATAACAAAAGTTGTTTTCTCATTATCCTGACATAATCCAAATCTCATGACGTAATTTCCTCTTCCTAATATTTAGTGTATTTTGAAGTTTACTGTTGAAGGGTCTTCGCTGTCACCACAAGTGTAGCAAATAATTGCCCATGATGGACTAAATCAATAAAACTGGACGTTGATGCTCATGAATTTAGGGATCATCTCAAAATTTGTATGTACAATTTTTTTTATCTTCAATAGCATTTAATGGTTTATTTTAATAAATTAAAAAAATATAAAAAGTTTACATTGTGGCTGATAACCACATGGACACTGTAGAGTTGGTTTTGTGACTGTTTGTTGACTGTAAGTCATTCAATTTAATGCTGTTTAAAGTATAAACGTGTATGGGTCAGTGATAAAACGGTTTGGCAAGATTAGAAATTAAAAATCTTTTTAAAAAAAATTACATTTGCACCATTTTTATGAAAGTTAAGACTGAATGGACCTAAAAATGTCAAATGGTGTAACTGTCAATTGCGCCAAAGAATGAGAAATGATCAATATTTTATCCACCTTGATGGCATGTAAGCGTAATCATAAAAAAATAATAAATTTAAAATATCATTCTATTAGTTATTTCTAAATGTAAATTTTAATGCATTTGTGTAATATTTGTCCTGACACATGCTGAAAACAGCTTTGTTTTCTAAATAATCTTTGACAAATGATGTAAAAATGTATGTAAAAAAAATAATATTACACTAAACTAGATTATTATATTTTAATCCACTTGTTTTATGAATATATTTATATTTTCATTAAAAAAATATTAGTTACACCATGACACTGGTTACACCACATGACATATTTGCAATTATCCCCCAAATATTCTTTACAATGAAATGAAATTTTAGACTTGGTCCTCAAAAAAGAGAATGTATGCAAGTAATCTGCAAATTTATTTTGACATTTTAACCCTTTTACATTTAATTTAGTGCTGGGCAAAGATTAATCGCGATTAATCGCATACAACATCAAAGTGATTTTTGGCATAATATATGAGTGTGTGCTGTGTCTAATTATTATGTATATTTAACCAAAAACACACATTCATATATTCATTTCAGAATTGTTTTATTTATATATCATTTTTTTATTCATATATAATATAGAATGTATACATACATGAATGTGTGTGTATTTATTTATACATAATAATTACACACAGCACACACTCATATATTATGCCAAAAATCACTTTTATTTTGTATGTGATTAATCGCGATTAATCTTTGCCCAGCACTAATTTAATTGAACCATATGGACACAAAATAATTAATGTCACATCATTGACCTGTATTAAGGTGTAGATGGTCCCTGGATTCATGACTATAAAATTGTCAATTATTGACAAATATAGTTCAACTTGAGAAAATCCTTGATCAAGTAAAATGTAAATTGTTCATCCATGCTAATTTCACTAAATTATATAGAGTACACCTAAGCTTTAATCACATCACAAGAATAAAACTTTTGTTATTTCAAAATCATTTACATTTATTCATTTAGCTGATGCTTTTATCCAAAGCGACTTACAATTGCTATATATGTCAGAGGCCGCACGCCATGAGAAAATTAAGTCGAGATCACGAGAAAACAAAACATGCAAGTACACAATCTTTCTCAGCTTCCATAGGGTACAAAGCCTTTTTTTTTCAAGAATAACATTTTACCTGATTATTTATGTATTTCCTAAAATAATAATAATTTTGATTGACTAAGTATATTTTATTTACTCTCATACTGTTTTTTTTTTTTTAAATAATGCATAGTAATCAGTTGTAAGCTGGTTAATAAAATGAGCACATATTTGCAAATTCTAGTTCGAGGGTAGCTTTGATCTTGCTGAAATATAGCATAATTTTGATGGTGTGAAGTGAAAGTGATGTGATTGTCAAGTATTTCCATACTCGAAATGTGACCTCTGCATTTAACCCATCTCAGTAAACACACACACTGCAAGTCATGAACACACACACCCAGAGCAGCAGGGAAGCATGCCTTGCTCAAGGACATTTAACCTGCCGGCCATGAGACTCGAACCGGTGACCTTCGGGTTACAAGCCGACTCTCTAACCATGATGACCACCCCACAGTTGTTTACGTTGGATTTTTGTTACAACATAATTCCCAGTGATCATATACACTCGTAACCAAATTGGATGTAATTACAACTCTTGCCATTATCATACTATATGTCTATTACTATGAATGGTGGGTGTGCTGTCTTGGGCCAGACCAAGTTTTTTCTAGAGCCTGAAGGAGGGCTCAGCAGTCGCACTGTTAATTAATTACAGCAGTAAAGCCATCTGGTCATCAGTAATCCCAAGTAACGGCTTTAGACAGCTTTCGCCTGTCATTATAGCACTAGGGGTTATGCTAGGTGGTATGGCTAGCATGCGTTGCCTTAGATTGAGACATGATGCTTTCAAGGTGTGCCGTAGAACCGATTTGACTTGTGATGGTAGTGGGCTTTTATTCTTGGCTTTGACATTTTGTGTTTTCAAGGAGTTTTTCTCTCACCTACTCTCAGCATCCATTTTTTCCTTCAAAAATGTCCCATGTATTTCAGATTCTTGCAGTGAACCTGATGGTCTGGTTTTATTTGTTTTTGCCAAAATCTTTAGGTTTGTTAATTAACAGGAGTGTCAGGGTGTAATGATCACTGCGTTCCTGTCTGGTCATTTTGAACAGACGGCAGGGGATGAGAAACAAAGGGGAAAAACACTCAAAGAAGGATAAATGGACATTAGGAGGACGTATACCTGGGTACCGTCAACTGTGTGCCTGCTTTAATTTATGAGAATACCTTCTCTTTTTATTTGATACATTTTTATCATGTTTCACATGCAGGTTTTCCTATTTGGTTTTGCTTATTCTGAGCTTCTTAAAGATTAAACACGTTGTTTTTTATGTATCGAATAAATTTCAATTTGGAAAGTGCATTTTTGTAATATATTACACCTGTTGGCTTTTCAGTGTCAACACGTTTTTCACACTGCTTTATATGACAAAATAGCGTAGAATGGGGCGGAAGTATGCGAAATTGGGTAGGCCTATTCTAGGGGTTAGGGAAACAGGCCTTGTGCAAATTTCCCCAAAGCACAGCATAAAGATGGAGTGTATTTCTGCTTGTGGTGATAGATGGTATAAATTAATGTTTACCTCCCCCTCTGGCACAGCATTTTTTGTTTCTCCCGCAGCTGAGCTGAGCAGTTCCCCACATTTTTTAATATGCAGTTTTATAAGGCAGTAAAGATTGTGGAATTGTCTTTAAAAGGACCCACACTGCATTCATCTAATATTGAATTTAACCTCAACCATCTTGAGTGTTGTTTCTCAGAGGGGTCTGCTTGGTTTGCCACAGTCTGGAGAAACTTTGAGAAGTTACATAGCTAGATTATTATTCAGTCCTTGTCTTCTTCACAGCCCTGAGGCATGATGGGATGCCCACCCCAGTGTGCTGAAGGCCAGGCTTCGTCGGCTCAGTGCGGTCCCCTGCAGGGCTTGGCAGGTGGGCATAACTGCATCACTGTGATGCTCAGGGATACTGGCAGGCTGGCAGATGTGCCTATTAGTACGGTGAGCAGGAGTCTCCATCCAGCAGAGCGTCTCGTAACACGCATGATCTTTACTGGTTTATCAGAGTCCCAGTGGTATGTCTGACAATGTCCCAGATCGCCGTACTGCCCTCTCAAGGTGACCAAACTTGTGCTGGCCTCCTGTCAAATCTCCAAGAGATTTTCGGGATCTGTTGCTCCTGCTTAAACTGCCACTATCCATTCATATCTCTAAACCTTTCTCACCTCTCATGCAAAGTGCAATTCTGCTTAGTGTGTTTGTATGAGTGTATGTTTGAATGTTTTCACGCTTGCCACAGATAGATTGCTTGTAGCAAAGGGTGGCTTAAGCTTAAGATTTTATCTCTTTTTAAAACCTTAAAGTCTTTCTGCTTTGCTCCCAAATCCTATCACTATTCATCCAAGCTGCCACGCTACCCTTTCACACCCAGGGCACCGTCTCTCTCTGCGTGCTCCTCCATAAGCCCCCTGCTGGCCGTATACTCTCACTGCAGGATTGGGAGGGCTCCCCGCACCTCCTGCCAGCATTCTAATCCAGATTGATCTGCACGGCACGCGGCCTCATCGATCCAGTCTCTCCGGGCTCTAACAGAGGCCCTGCGGTCTAAGTCTGTGTTGCTTCCTGTTGGCAAGCCTGTGGGTTTGTGTTTGTGTATGTGTATCATTATATGTGTCAAGGCATCCTCAAATTGGTGTACTTCCATTCATTAACAGTCTCTGCACCAAGGCATAGATTTACCTGTGATCTCTCCCACCTGTGGTCGTCCACAGGGTCTCATTTCTCCCCGGGTTTAACTCTGGTTCATCGAAACGCACCAAGACCAGTCAATAAGCTAATCATTACCTAATTGGATTAGGTGATCTTTGTGACTTTGAGAGCATATGAACAAAGATTGTTTCTCTTTGATTAAGGTATTGGGTATTGTGTGTTCATAGGCGGTGGGCATTTTTTCATTTCCATGTTTGCAGAGGAGAAAGCAATAAAGGCCTGTATTTGGTTTTATTAAATCTTTAATGTCGTCATGCTAGAAGAACGACGCCAGGTTCAGATTTCAGTGATACCAGACTGTCACGATCGTACTACTAAAAGGACTTTCAGTGTTTGGAAACGGATGAGCCAATCATAGGTAACCTTCTCTCGAATGTCTTTGCAGTTCCCATGGCAATAGGGCACCTGATGGTTGCAGCTCCTCAGGGAAATAGAGTAAAACTTCATATACGACACGTTCCCTTGGTGACACCTGCGTCTTTGGAGTTGAGAAAAGCACTGGTGCATCAACACACAGATAAATGACAGCTGAAAAATGTTTCTAAAAGTACAAAAAGAGATATAAACGATAAAGAAAAGAAAGCACTTCTCAGTGACATTAGACTTGACACATTTGATCTTGCAACGATATCTGACATTGAAAATATTTAGTGGACAAATAAAGCATTTTCGCTTGCTTTTTGAAAGCAGCTTTTTGCAAGAAAGCAAAGGATTTAAATCAGTTTGAACTGAACCATGAGACCATGAATTATTTTAATTCTCACCTCCGAACTGGATCTGGTGTTTCCCTGGAGGAGATGTTGATTTATAGGAGAAAAACAGCCGGGCCAATATGCTTCATTTGCACATTGAAACAGATGCAAGTCAATTTATTGACATCAAATTTGAATGCACAATTGATTGAAATTACAACGTTCAGCAGAACAGGTGCAGGCGAGAATGCCGATATTCTCATTAAAATAGGGTTTGTTTCAATCGTTAAACCCTTTTAATGTCGGTAATTTGCGTTGCAAAAAGTTGCATTATGACAGGATATAAATATATAACTGTACATTAGCGCCTTTGTTGTTCAATTTACAAGAAGCCATGTTTTGCTGAGGGTGCTAAACACTACAGAAATACAACAGATGATGGATCTTTAATAAGTGAGAACTTTGTTCGCAGAACAGAATGATACAAATGCCTTCAAGGCTGCACACTACAGTGAAAAACTCTTAAGGAAATATATTCAGTATAGACTGTTTTCACACAATACTTTATAATTAGCAATTTGGCACTTTTTGCTTTCATCTTGTATTTCGTTTGTCCTGTCGCACGTGGTCAACTCTACTGAGAGCCAGAGCTCTGGTAATGTTGGGATGGTTTGAAACAAGCTTCCCTATGGACCCAAACACAACATACCCTCTGTTCCACCTATTTTCTCAAAACTTGTCTGTCAGCATGGCAACAGAAAGTTACAAAACGTTGTGAGGCCAGTTTTAGCTGTGGTTCGGCCTCGAGAGATGGCAGCTTTGTGTTTTGCTGCTGGTGGAAGTCTAAGCTTCGTATTTTTGACTGATCAGGGATTATCTCGTGACTCAGTTTTTTCTTCCTAGTTCTCTCATTCTCTCTGTAGTGTTGTTCTAATACGCAGTGAGCTGCTTTGCTGCCTATTGTCTACATGGGCTCATTTCCTCTAATCGTAATCGCAGGTGAAAAAACTAATTTGCTCTTTAGGCAATCAGTGTTTAGGAATTACAAGAGTTTAAAAAAACATAAATACATAGCACATACAAAGTTTCAGTAAAATGTTTTATTTACATTATATATTATTTTATGTCAAGTTATATGTTACGTTTGTAACATGGCCTACCTGTAAAGTAAAATAAAATAACTAAATTTATCATTTTCGGCCTATTTTTGTTTTGCAATTCATCATGGGATTTTCTTTTCCTCAAAGAATTCATTCAGCAGTCCTTCCTTAGAATTTGTCCAGAATTAGGTGTCATGGGAGGCAGCATGAATGAGATGGCTTTTAAAAACACTTGTGATGCCCTGGGCTTTGGAACAGAGCAACTCTTTAACTTTGTCATTAAGTGTCAGTTAAACTATTGTTCTGGCAACCACAATTCAATCAATTCCAATCCAGGATCAATTGCACATTCCATGGCTCCATCTCGCCAATCCATGAGGCTCTCATTCCCGTTGGCTCCTTCCTCTGTTTTCGATCAATAGGTTACTCCTCTCAACCCTACCCCAAATGAACGGGATTGGTTGTTCACCTGTGTGTTTTGTTGACTTTGCTGAGCTATCTGTTTTCACAAAAGATGAAGCTCACTAAAGTGTAAAGTGTAGTTTTGAACTTATTGATTGTAATAAAAAGAAAAAATGGCACACTTTGCAGTGTGATTGTTAAAAACACTATGATACTATGAAGTAAAAATAATAACATTGTGTTATGTCAGTTGGATATTTATTTTAAAGGGGACAGAGAATGAAAAACCATTTTTACCTTGTCTTTGTTGAATAATAGTAGTCAACCACATTCACGAACATCCAAAAAGTGCTAGACATGCTAAACATCTCAGTCTCATAGAAATTCCTCTTTTAGAAATGTCAGCCAGAAAACAGCCCAATCTGAAAAACTTATGCTTATGACATCACAGGCATCTCCCTGCCCCTCCACTTCAAAATAATTGGCTACATTTTTTGAGTGGCAGTAAAGTCAGCCAATGAGTAATGAGATTGCAAGTTAAGCCAGTAGGGGGAGCCAAATAATTGCAAAACCACTTGTTTAAAATCCCCCACACTAATAGAGCTATCTGAGAGAGGTTTTTAGGAAGCTTCTAAGGCATTACAGTCCCAAACAAAAAATTTTTTGTCTACATGTCACATCACAGAACAAGGATAAATACTCCATTCATTCATTCTATGTCACCTTTAATACTTACACATTAATCTGCCTGATGTACAGATAACAGTCAAATTAATAATGGTCTTTGTACTAATGTGTATATTTGTTTTTGCTAATTAGAGTGCTCAGTAGCCTATTTGAATGTTTATATATTGTATACATTTGCATACTTAAATTAAAGTTGCTCCTGTTTGAATATTAAATTGTGATTTTAACTATGATGAATGTGTTTGTGCCGATAGGCTCATGGTTAGTGTGCCAACATATAGCACCAGTGTGCTCACGCCAACCCAGGTTCGATTCCCATCCTGTAAAAAAAGATGGACATGGTGTCCGTGACGTCACCTATAGGCTTCTGAAGACTGTTTTTGAAGCCAATAGTAGGCGGTGCCTACCGTCACCATCTTGGTTGTGTGTCACCGCGTATCACTCGCGGATATCCGATAATGCAGCCTGGTCTTACTGTTAATAGTAGTATTTACACGTAACTTTAAAAAACAAAAAACGTATTTTTTGTACGTTTAAATACGTCTAAAACGTACAATGTAGACGTATTTACAACATTTAATCGTAGCATTATTACGTTTTGACAGCTAAAAAACGTAAAACCTTTACGTATCTTTCATTCCATGAAGATTGCTGCATACTTTCCTTTTAACCATTTTAGCGATATGTTACCACCTTAACCCTACCCCAAACCTTACCCTAAACCCAAACCTTACCCTAAACCCAAACCTTACCCTTAACCCAAACAAAATGTTTAAATACATAATGTATTCTTTTTATATTATGCAACGTAACGGACAGATTTGTTTAGAAACATATTAGTAACAATATAGCATTTAAAAGATATTTTAAAGTGCTACAGTCCTACGCAAAACAGTTTATTAAAATCATGTAACGTTACTGTTTAAAAAATCATAACAGACAGGCAAGTGTGATCACAACAACTTATTTATTGCGAATATTAAAATCAGTACCAAAAGTAGTTAAAATGACCATGTGCTGCAGCCGCAGTCCTCTCTGGAGTATATGAAGTAAAGTAAAGAGAAGTATTAAAGTTATTAATCCAAGAGTTTGACCAGCGTTGATCCAGCTTCCCTCTGTCACGGCGCGCTTTTTTATTTCAAACGTACACCAACGGAAATTGAAATGACGCAAATATGTCACGTGGCACTCAAAGAGCCAATGAGCTTTTGATATCACTGCCGTAAAGCAATGTGTCGTAAAGCTTCTTGAGGCGCGATATTTGAATTCACATTAACGAACGCGCGATCTGACTTTACGGTTGCTGATGAAAAACGGATCAAGATTGCTTGATAAAGGGCTGAATTTGAATCTGTTCCTCGCAATTGTATGAATTTTAAAGATGTGGATTACAGCAAATGAATGAAAGTAACATCTTTTGAGAATTGATGTTGTATTTTGTTGTAATTATTGCTTAGTAGTAATAATAACGTATTGCATAGAAGACACCAGGAAAAAACGCGTTTTTGTGTGTCATGGCAAACAAACTAAATATAAATACAGAAATGCTGTTTAATTTTAAAGTTTTAAAATGTTAAATATTGTGAAATTCTCTGAATATCATAATCATTTCATTAGGTAAATGGGTAAACTGTCTTAAATAAATAAGTCCGAAAATATGACTGAAAACATGTCATTAATATGAGTAAGAAACGCAAATGCCCTCGATTTCAATATTTATGAATAGGAATAACTTGCGTACAAATTTGTACATTTGTAAAGCTGTAAATACGTAATTAATTTACGTATTAGTCCTGTCAAAATGTCGATATTGTAAGTTTCATTGTCTTTTAAACGTAAGTAAATGTACGTATTGTACAACCACACTGAAACGTAAAAATACACACGTATTCTCATGAGATCACGTTGGATAATGGATCAAAAGGTGGGACGTGGGTGAACCTGATGTGGCTGGTTGCTGAAATCACGCCCACCTAGCTCGACCCTAGTGACAGCAGTGGCAGTTCACCCATCACTCAAGTGGTCACACCCTTAATTATGCAGAACTTTAAGGCTTAATATAATTTCAACGAATGAGTTAAAAAATATTCACCTCCCTCACAGTTGTCATGAAGGGGAATTATAGCCTACATACCAAAAACACTTTGTACCAGGCTATAAACATATTTTTTCTGCTCTAAAGATGGCCATTTTAACATGGAGGTCAATGGGAATTGACTCCTTTTTGGAGCCTGCCTCTAGTGGCCAGTCGATGAATTGCATTTTAAATCACTTCCGTGTTGGCTTCATCAGAGAGACCGGAAGGTTACCCCACGACCTCCACCCGACGCTTTCCTGTCTACTCTTGACTATCCAGTCTAAATAAAGTCACAAAAGCACCAAAAACATAAACGTTAAAAAAACTGTGGTGAATGGTAAAATTAATTGTCATCTTTGCCATGTAAAGCCTTTTTACACTGCACAGTGACTGTGTATTCTTGTATAAGATTGTTGCTAACAGTCATGACAGTCATGACAATGGCAAAACTCTTACATTTTTGCATTTGGCACTTCTTTCCAAAAGTGTCTTACAATGCATTCAGGCTTTGTTTTATGAGTATGTGACTGTGATGCTCAGCAATTTATTTACATAGAACTAAACTCGAGCTTCCCTAAACCTTAAACATGATTCTTTATGCTGCTTTGCAAGCACCTCTGTTCTTTGCGAATCTTGTTTTCCTTTGGCTTTTGACAGTGTATCCCCTGTATGTTCGCAAACATCACCCTTTCCAGTCAATGAGGCATTTCTTTCACCCTCATTCTAGATGATTCAGTCACTACACACTCCGCACCAGCAATCAATGGTTGACTCCAAAGACCTTGGCTCTGGTTGACTACCTTCACCTCGTCGCCAAATCAATGAGTTAGTCCATTCACCTTATCGATAATCAATGAGTCATTCGCTTCTACATTAAAGATGAATAGCCATCATAGAAGGATTCTTTGACCACTTAAGACTATTTGAATAATCACTCCTCTTAACTAATGCACAGTTAATGAGAGACTCCGATTAACCCAGTTCTTCCTATATCCACTTCTGTTGCTTCCTATGCATAGGAAGGCCTGCAGGCCTGAAGCATGTGTGCCTTCGCTTCCAGATGGTAAAAGGTGAAAAATTCATTGTGACCATAGTCAATGCCAACTGAAACGTATTTGTGTAGAAAATGTAAGAAATTTGTATGTTTCCATGGTAATGATAGATGCTTGGTTTCAGTCACATGGCAAGAATGTTATCACAGAACGTGCAGGATTTGCAGCTTGACCGAACTGCTAGTTATTTCGTTACAATGACACACACTACAAGTCTGAGTTAGCGAACGAACGTACATCAACACCTACTATGTTTACAACATTTCATTTATATCACATTAAGTCATACAGTAAGACTATCTCTTACCATTTGTACATTAGTTGAACTTCATCCACGACGATACCCATTACGTTTGCTTGAAAAATATCCGAGCCTAGCATGTCCCTCCACGATTCCGGGCTTCCGAAAAGAAGCTGGGAACGACCGCTAATTATATCCATCTCGTCGTGCACACCAAGTTGCATCGCCGTGATACCCATTTCAGTTGCTTCTTTAACTTGATCTTTCATAAGTGCGACAACTTTTGCCGAATCCCGTAGGAAGGACTGCAAAAACATCAACAAATGCCTTGCTCGCGTTTCTCTGTTCTTCTTTTAAAATCAATGCTCAGTCGATATCTTTTAGAACAGACTCAATGTCAGAATCCACACATCTGATTTCTACCGCGGCAGCCATTTCGTTGTAAACAGATTCAACACACGCGCTCTTTGGTGACGTGGTTGATACGTTACTGTTGATCATCTGTCCATCATCGTATAAAGCCCGCCCTCACAATTTGATTCGTCGGCCAGTTTTGGGACTCTCATAGTAGCTCCTCAACGGTGAAACCCCAGACCGATCTTCCCGTTTCTCAAAATGTTGTGGGCGGGGCTAAGATCGGCTGGCACCCAGGCTAATCTGCAGCAGGCGCAGTGATATCACGCAGGGCCTGAAAAAAGTCCCCTGCTATTGAAAGTAACCAAGGGGACTATTTTTGGTCAGTGCGTAATATCACTACGCCTGCTGCAGCCATGTTAGGGCAGCAAAGTCCTTGATTATTACGCCAGAATGAGAGTATAGTTCTTAGCCATATCGCCTAGAAAATTGCAACTTTTAATTTGCCGTCGGTCTTAGTACACAATGTAACTACAGAAGAGTAAATTTTTAAATAGGAAAAAATCTAAACTCTTTGGGTTTTTTAAGCGCGATACTAATGGTCTAATCAGATTCAATGGATTGTGCTAAGCTATGCTAAAAGTGCTAGCGCCAGACCCGGAGATCAGCTGAATGGATTCCAAAATGGTAAAAATCAAATGTTTAACTCTAGGGATGTTGGGCAAATTAGCATATTTTCAAAAAAGTGGAGTATCCCTTTAACAGAAATGTACACAAGTACTCACTCGAATGTCCTCACACACTTCTTGATTACTGGAATTTTCATGGGTGAGTATTTTCAAAAAAGATATTTTCAGATACTTTCAAGTCCTATGACTTACCCCTCTCACGCATACACCCTCTCACACTCTCACTAGGCCAAAACTGAAACCAATGTTCTTTACTGTAGATGACACACACTCATGATGACTAACATCTTTGTGTGCTAATTGTCTCTGTTTGCATGCTCAAGGCACCCTACGGCCTGTGTGAGAGTGTTTAGAGGACAGCAGCACAATATGAGCCTAACCCCGAGAGAAAAGGAGAGGGAGAGAGAGATGGAGAGAGATGTGCATGGGATTGATGTAATGAGTGTGCTATAGTTTCAGAAGGGTTGTGCAGGCTTTAGGCTTCATTAGATGCAGGGTTGCTGAACAGCTGTTCATATACAGAGCATGATCCGTTCAGGCCTTAGGTACGGTACTGCTAACCTCTGAGCATCTATGCAGGCTACAAGAGACAACCATATTTACTTTAAACACAGTCACAGTCCATTAGATGTTTACATTAGTACTGTAGTCTTAAGCGTTTAGATCATGCCTTCTGTTCAGTGTGAATTGAATGTGAATGCGTATTTGGACTTTGTGGAAATGCATATTTTAGATGTTTTAACAGAGGAATGATATACACATACAGTACGTCCACCGATATATTGACCGTTCGGTACTTGCAACATCACACCCCCTCCCGTTTGTGTCAGATGCAGGGCTATTGTCTTGTTGTGCCCGAAATCGTCCAATCAATTACTTCTTTACTGTTCCTATAGCAAATGATATTTAAGTGACTGATGTTAATATAATGCATCAGGCAGTAATGTTGTAGGTCTTCTCACGTGAGAAGTACTGAATTAGACATACTGTTATAGTCAGAGTGCCCTAAAAAGAGTGAGTGAATGTTACGAATAAAGTTGTTCACTCTGTTTTGGACAGCATTACAAAATGGTAACACCGAATATAGTGCACTATACTGTAAGGACTGGTTTCAGACACATGTACACATTTTTGGAACCCAAAATATACCCACTTGCTTGTAAAATAACCCTAAAGACTTGTGCTTCTGGCTAAACTGTACAGTGGCCCTAAAGTTACTAAACTATGTCTATCTGCTTCATAAAAGGTGTATTTGTGTACTCAGTGTAAAAGGGTAGGGGCTGATATGCTCTTGACTTCAAGGTATCTGTACACCAGGGGCGTTTTCTCAGAGGTTAAGGCAGTGCCTCCTCCAAAAAATTGACAGAAATATGAAATGTGAGATCTAACATTGTCCAAAAGTAACACAAGCAGAGGTTCAGATGTCACAGTAGGAGGCAGCATCTCTTTTCCCTCCCTTGAGATTGTAATGAATAACTTGAATGCAAAGGAATAATGCCCACCAATCATGTTTTCCAAACCAGCATGAATTGGTCAAACAACAAGCCCTGCTGCTTTGAACAGTTAATAATAGAAGGGAACAAAGTTTGCAAGTAAAGAGTAACTCATAAACTTTACAAACGAAAAACAAAGATGTTTGATATGGAAGGAAGTGGAAAAGTACTTTAGTTTGAGACAAGTTAAAGCAAGTCACACTTCCTTTATCATTGTGTAAATGTATGTTTTTCTCTCTTTACTCTATTTGTCAGGTCACTCATTAAAGCAATAAACAAGCACATTAATTGTATGAACAGTCTTGCCAAAACAAGCCAGTTGTTTCTGGTCGTTTTTTAATTACAAAATAAAAAATTGTCAGTTTTGATTTCATGGAGACTTTTAGATATGAACATGTTTAAAGAAGCAAGAAAGGAATAGGTTAAATACAATAAAATAGAAATACAATGGCATAGACCAGTGGTTCCCAAATTTTTCGGCGTGCGTCCCCCTTATGTACGGTGCTTCACTTCATAATAATAAGTAAGTGCCAAGCTTGTCAAGTATGAAATGCATACTCAAAATATGACCTCTGCATTTAACCCATCCCAATGAGTAGAACACACGGGGCACTAAAGGGCACCACAGTCGGAACCTGCTGGCCATTAGACTAGAACTAGCAACTCTCTGATGACAAGCCTGACTCTCAAAACCACTAGGATGGCATGGTTCATAGGGGTGTAACGATTAATCGTGAAAATGCGTGTTTTCTCAATGAATGAATTTGAATGACTTACGGTGAAATCCAGGCACATCCGAACACCAGGGGGCGCTCCCGTGCAGAAACTCCCTTTGTGCCACAGAAGAAGTAGCATTACAAACGCTATTCCAGGAAATGTGTACAGGAATTTTTATATCACTGTTCTTCAAATTGTTTCAGGTATTTTCATGATAATAAAGAATATTTTAAATGATTTTGTTTAACGAGTGTTGCTTTTTTAAATGCACATTATAAACGTCCCCGACTCGTTATGATTTTAGATTGATAAGACTTCCTA
Source organism: Paramisgurnus dabryanus (assembly GCF_030506205.2). Lineage (NCBI taxonomy): Eukaryota > Metazoa > Chordata > Actinopteri > Cypriniformes > Cobitidae > Paramisgurnus > Paramisgurnus dabryanus. The sequence continues at coordinate 18,292,462 of NC_133352.1, forward strand.
CTGACCATATGCTGTAGTACACGCACAAGCTGTGCATGAAACAAAGAATTGCAGCCTTGCGATTCAGAATCGATTTCAGACAGGCATTTTTAATGGGACACACGGTTGAATCGTTACATCCCTAATGGTTCACAAAGCCCATGGTTTGGTTCGTATCACGGTTTTAGGGTCACGTTTTTCGGTTCTGTATGGTTCTTGTTGTTGTTTTCTCTTTTAATCGTTTAATCGTTTACACTCCAGAAATATATTTCAGCATATGATATATAGCTTAATTATCCACAATTTAGGAATTCAGTATTAACAAAATTAAGGTAGCTTCAAGCCTTGTTTATACTCAACGCGTCCACACGACCGCGAGGGTGCGGTGGGCGTGTGCAAAAATGACGTCAACGGGGAGTGGGCGGTAGTGCACGTCGAGTGCTCCAGACCCCTTTTTACTTGTCGGTTTGCACGTCAAATTTTGTAACTTTGCGCACCACTCCCAATCTGGCCGAGCATTACGTCTCATCACGCCGGCACCCAGTCTGAGTGTCGAGTATAAACACCTCGAGGTGTGCGTGCAGTCAGTGGAGGCTCACGCTGTGGAGCCAGACGAAAGTATTCAAGGCTTCAGGTAACAAACAGGCACGAGGCTACATTGCGCATACGTCGAACCGTGCGAAACATACGCTCCAAACCGAGAAAAGCGAACCGAACGGTTTGGATGTTTTTTCATGCCACCCCTACTAACCACTAGGCTATAACTGCCCCCCCCCCCCCCCCGAAGAAAATCTATGACATAAAAACATTCTAAAACTTAAAATTTAAATTAAACAAAACATTAAATTATACAATTTAGTGCTGTTGGTTAAGAGCCTTATTTTTCTGAGGTTTAATTACACAAGTTATGAAAAGTGAATGTATTTTATAAAATTTCCTAAAACTAGTGCCACGTGGTGTAGACAACATGTACATAAAACAACACCTATGGCAGGTTTTTGCTCGATTAAATATTTTATGTAAAACCCTGAAAAACCTTTACTGGTTGTGTCTCAGAGGCAATAAATGTGCAACCTGTTTCAAATTAAACCCAGAAGAGATTAGTTGGACCAGAACTACAATATGCCTTGTCTTTCTCAAACTTCTCTTTCTTACCATGATTAATTTTCTTATTTTGTTTCTTTCCAAAGTATGCTTTTCTTTTGTTACTGTGAATTTTGAACCATGGCTGCTGTTATTTTAGGTGTTTTTCTTCTTTTATATCTTTATCTACTTTATATGTCTTCTGCACTCACGCTGTGAAATCCAGTCTCTACTTTCCCTCTCTCGACTCGTTTACCAAAAAACACAGATGTCTGTCATAATTTCTCTTACTTTTGTCAATCCAAGCGCGTATGACTTTATCTCTTCTGTGGAACAAAGAAAGACTGCAGAATTTCAATGCTGCTCCGATCTGTATTAACAACACACAGCTACTAGTGATTAACCATTTACATTTGTTCCTCATTTGAGTACTTTACATTTTGCAAATGGTATATATATTTGTGATTTTTGGCAGAGAGCTATGGGTTGTGGGCGTGCATGTTATAGTCAGTCAAGCTTTTATTTTATGTGTGTATAGATGACTAAAAATATACAGGCAGTTTCAGACAAAAGCAATCGAGCTGCTCTATCAAAAACACAATACTGTCATAAAGCTGTCTCAGAGGACTGCTTTATCCTCACACTTATATTGTGATGTTTTGTTTTTGTTGTTAGTCTTTGTTACTGACTTTCAGTTCTGCCCACCTATCTTTACTGAGACAGAACTATCAAAGCTCACAAAAACCTTTATGAGCACACAAAGAGAAGCTGGATTGTCTCTTATTCTCTTTGTCATTTTCTTCCCTGTGCCGGGATGAGAACGAGACGAAATTATAGAAGAGCTTGATTTATGTGTATGTTTGTTGTGTTGATATAGAAGACTAGATTTGGCAAAACCATCCCACAAAAAGACCCTTAACATAGACTGACCTTTAACACAGACTGACCTTTAACACACACTGACTCTTATCGCACACTGACCCCACCACACAGAGAATCTTATCAGGTAGAGCCCCCTGCTTTTCTCTCACAGACGGCTCATCCTCTGAAAGCAGTTAAGGAATATACACCCCATATATCACCCCTATGGTGTAAAGTTCAGAACGACACACACATGATACAGTATGTTCACATACAGTACACTAGTCTCATACACATAAGTGTTACACACATTTTCACAAAAATCATGACCCACATCAAAAAAGAAATAAATAAATAAGGAATTTGCTGTGTATTTCTGTGGTAAAGCAAGTCTATTAAATAAGTGCCATAGAGCAGTCATGAAGTTTTTTTTAGTACTCTTTCTTATAATATGCATTGGTATCCTAAATTAACACAAAGTTAAATGAATGTAACAATTTGAGTATGGTCTAAATGAGCATAGGTGAATCGAACTGGTGTTACTGGAGTTTTTTAAATGTTATTTTCTAACATATTTTTGAATATTTGTGTACAAATAATGGCATTTTTCTTGTTATTTTAAATTAAAATCACCTCAAGTTGAATTTACTTAAAATAATCATGAAACATATCATAAAAATCTGATTTTCACCATGTTTATGTGCTATAATTGGGTCCCCAATGCATCTATCAACTTAGAAAATGTGAAAAATATCAATCCAGTAACTTAGTTTTAGTAAACCATTCTCTTCAAGCATGTGACAAAATAGGTCATTGAAATTTGCCTCCCCTTGTGATGTCAGAAGGGGTTAATACCACCCCTTAATCTGCACTATCCAACCACGGCACTGCCATTTAGTGCAGAGATCAGCTCATTTGCATTTAAAATGACACACCCAAACCTACAAAGTGGCAATTTTAACATGCTAATAATAAAATTTATATTTAGTATTTTGAGCTAGAACTTCACATACGTACTCTGGGGACACCAAAGTTTTATTTTACATCTTTAAAAATCTTGTGGAATGTCCTCTTTAAAAATCATGATGCAAAAATGGTGCATACTGTATATATTTTAAGTAAATCCAACACCTTTATAACCGTGTACTACAAGCCCCCAAGTGTGTATAACTTAAAGGAACAGTATGTAGGATTGTGGCCAAAACTGGTACTGCAATCACAAAACTTGTGGCTAAAACTGGTACTGCAATACACAACATGACAACATAAACATCAGTTGAGGGTTGCAACTCCACTTTATAAATGACAATATCCTGGCCGGACCACTGTTGTGAGTGATACAAGTATTTGAAATGAAAATGATTTCTTAATGTCTAGTGACATGCCATTTTATGATTAATTGATATACATTTCTTACATACTGTTCCTTTAATTCCACCCATCTCCGGCATAGAGCTAGAGAGTAAAGATGTTCTGGATGCCAGTGCAAGTGCCTCTTCCTCAAAGTCATAAAGATATCTGCAGAGAAAAGATCCAGTCGATATTTTCCTTTCCTTGCACTGTGAATATCCAGGCCTGCTCTGTTTGCCTTTCATTAATACACACATTCATTGTTTAATTAATGAAATTGGTTTGTACAGATGACTCACTGCTCTGCCAGAGAAAAAGAGAAGAGGAAAAACTAGATATCCACACAGGCACAAAGAGATGTAATTGCTATTAAGCGTGCTTGACTCTGCGAGTTAAGCACTTGTGGAGAGTCTGTCTGTGTGTAGGCTACGACTGCGGCGTGCGTTTTGAGAGTGAGCATCCTTATACGCAACAACATCCCACTCTGGACTCATACGCATATAGTGTGTGTGTGTGTTTGTGTCTGTTTGCATAATAAGGGGTTATCTCTCAGTAGAGAAGCCCTCATCAATCACGCTGTATTAGTCTATGGTAAGAAGCTGCGTGCTGATTGGTCAGGAAGCTCTGCTAATTGGCTTGTGTGTTGCATTAGTACTGCTGGAGGGAGGCTATGTTTTGCCTCGCAGAGATGATTGATAGAGCAGGCGTTGCGTGTATAGTGTGTATGGGGGCTCTGGCAAGGGTGTAATGGCGGGTTGAAGGGACAGATTAGGAATTGCAAAGTTTAATGATCCCGTCTGCAACGCCGTCACTGAGCCAGCTGCATGTCTGCGAGATCTAAAAGAGACATTTCCCTGAGGGAGTCTCCTCAGATGAACACACACATACACCAATGATGCTGTGGTGCTGCTGGTTTCTTCTCTGGATGTGAAGACATGTGACTCAAGTAAATACTGTGTTTACATGTGACTTGGCAGTTTCCATAATATCCTTACGCTGCCTAAAAATTTGACCCAAGCTGTCACTGGGGCTGTACCCTTTTATAAGGTCCTAATATGAACCAATTAGGAATACATTTGGTACCAGTACGTGCACCTTTGAGGTACTAATATGCCCTCGTTGGTACCAATTTGCACCTTTGAGGTACTAATATGCCCTCTTTGACATATTAGCACCTCAGCTAGGAAGCATTTTTTGACCAATTTTTCTAAGGAATACATATGTAGTAGAAGAATCCCCTGGATATGTATATGAATAGTAATGCGAATTTAAGAAGGAATTGCATCACTTGTGCATTCTAGTTTAACCAGATGCTAATTGTGTTGAGTTTAATTGAAAAAGAGTTGTTTTTGTACAGTCTTTATTGACCATGGCAGCAGTAATGTATCAAATGATGGAGAATAATGATATAGCTGAATGTACGTTCAGACACACAGTGTAGTCAAGCACATTTTCTGCATTTTAAAGAGAAGATTTCTGTGTCTCTATTGCATTGGCACTGTGGGATGATGTTGTACAGTTCCAACAAAGTAAGACAGTATGTCAAGTAGTCTGCTGTGTCCTTTGCAAATTATCGCTTGACCCGACTCGCAAGAACAAGAATTCCGGCGTGCTAAATTGCAACTCAGAATTTGTGGGCGTTTTCACGGTTATGTGGTTTGCATAATTTGTATAGTGAATCGAGCGCTAAAACAATATAGACAGTGAGCACAATTCATTCCCAGCGAATTCTCTCTAGTGTGTTTAAGGACTTTTCAGAAAGCTTCTCGGCAAGGCTGCACAAACCCATTAAACCAAAGGCGTACCATCAGATCGATGCCACAGAGACCGGCCGTCCTGACCGAGGAATAGGATGCTTAACCTGACATCCATAGCTACTCTTCATTAGAGTATGACAGTAATTATTGTGTTTCCTGAAAGTAAAAAAGTTGCTTGCGTTTCTATAAACAGGAGTGTGTGTTAGTGTGTCTGAGAAAGGCTAGACATTTATATTCTACAAGAATGCCATAGAAAGTGCATCAGCATGTATACCATTAAAAGGAGTACACATTAAATCCATTTACACTCTCTTCAGACAGTGTTCAAATTTTTTGCCAATATGTTACCTGATTTTATAGTAAACAATTATTGTTGTCACCAAAATCACTTTAGGAAAGTTGTGGCACTAGGCGGCCATGTTTGCAAAGCACATAAGTCGTGCAAAACGAATGTCCCGTCTACATCATAGGGCAAAGACAGATATTTCTAAATATCTACAATATTTTCTGGACTATAAGTCACACTTTTTTTCCTAGTTTGGCGGGTCCTGCAACTTATAGTCAAGTGCCACTTATACATCAAAATGATTTCATATGAACCACGAGAAACCATTACCGTCTACAGCCGCGAGGGTCCGCTCTAAGCTGCTCCTATATTTATGTAATTTAACGGATTCAGTGATGCGGAATGACTTCGGGACCTTTTTGAAATTGATTTGGCTTGTCATGTTAATTTAACCTATTCAACCTCCCAGGTATGTCCTGTATGCTATTGTTTATCGTGTAAATAACTGTTTATGTTACTTTAACATGTACGGACACCTATTCAGCCTGCTGTTCTGTGCTATTGTTTAGTTGAATAACTTGCCTTTCCAGATTAAACGTTCGTTCTTCGGCTTGGATTTTGTGAAATCATTTTCTAAATTAACGTCACGTATTGCCCACTGCGACTTATATATGTTTTTTCCTCTTTAAAACGCATTTTTGACTAATGTGACTTATACTCCGGAGCGACTTGTAATCCGGAAAATACAGTAAGCTAAATTGGGGCTAAAACACAATTTTTTCTATGATTTTTCAGCTAATGTGCTTGTGCACAGGTTAGCAAGTGCCTTTGTGTATATAGTCCCAACTCCAGAGAATTGTTTGTCTTTTAACCCATTATTTGTAGTTCCAAACATAGGTTCGAGAGGAGCCTAAACATTGAGGTCTGTCAATCATCATTATGGGCGTATATAAGGCAGCCTTCTGGCCTCCGAATCCAGTTGCAGTTTTTTCGGCATCCCCCATCCTCCCTATCTCCTCCTTTACTGCTACCTTTCTTGCTCTGTGCATTTCTGTTGCAAGGGGGGTTGAACTTGGGGCTCGAGCCCCGGCCTCCGGTTCGCTCTCTCTGAAGGTTCAGAGCTCAGCTGCATAGCTCCCTTCGAGGACAGCAAGCCAAGTTTGTTTGCCATTAATCATTAAGATCTGAATGCACAGGCAAACTTTGAATTAATTATGGCGACTTTGGTGAGTCAACTCCATAGAAAAACTCCACAAACTCGCATGACACATTATCCTGCAAGTTGTTAAAATGTCTTTTTTAATCTGTCTATTTGTCCACTCTCACCCGCTTCTGTCCTGATTACTTCAAGGTGATGGTCTGCTTGCTGCTTTTTAGTGACGTTTTGTACATGTTTATAAAGGCTTTCTCTGATATTTCAGAACAATGAATAAAATAAGGCTATGCAACTTTCACACACTCGCAAAATGAAACAAAAGTGAAAGAGGCGGACAGCAGCCGCCTTAGTTTCATCAATGCTAGCCTAAAGATCATGCTGAACACAGTGGGTTCAAGCTAAAAAATCAGGACCGATGTAAAAACATTGTGCTCCATACATCACACATTACTGTTGATCAATAGGCCAGAGTATGTGGCCTTTTGTGGCTGCTCGAATACGTTCAACCACATGAGCATCTACAAAGCAATCCACTCGAATGCGTGAATGCGTTTTCAACCACCTCTGAATGTAGGAGAAAGTGGACAAGGCCAAAAGTTTTACACACCGTATATAGTGTTGTCCACTTGCGATCCGATCAACCAAAACGCATTTTATTACAAGGTGTAGACAGCCTCTTCAACACACATCCCAAGTAGCACATAGTACGCATATATAGAAAGAGAGGAAGTCATGGATGGATTTCAGAGATGGTTCCTAAGTGCTTTGCCCATCGGAACCTCACAGTTAATCAGGTCACACAAACACGAATTAACACACAACACAATGCCGCAGTCTTCCGATCCTCCTCAGACGATTGGCAATGTTCAGGGATGTTGATGGAGCGCTGGCAGCCGTTCAGCAGACAGCTCAACCTCGCATCAAACGCACACCCACCTATCTCTCTTTCATGCCTCCTCGCAAAAACTCAGCTTGATCTGCCTGACAAACCCCACACACACACTGACACGTGTAAGAATGAAAGCAATTTATAGACAAAAATCCATGTTTATGCCGTGACATGCTCTGATCAAACGTGATGAGCGTGTGTAGTGTGTAACAGGGTCAGAGGTCAGATCACGATGCAGGTAGATGTCACTACTGATTTATTCTTTCATGCCGCTATGAGAAACAATCAAGATGTTTTGTTTTATTTAAGCGAAGGCAAATTTAGATTTTGATATTGCTTCACTACAGGGTTTTTTGCTAAAACTATGCCCCTTTGCTTATAAACAAATTCAATGCATATGCCGAGAGCTTGCTGACTTGTAAATAATAAATGCATCCTTTGTTTTAGATATTCTTATTTATTTTTTATTAGTCATATTGTAGGATTCGAATAGAGCATGAATTTTGTGTTTTAAGGGCTAAAATAAAGGTTTGGGATGGGGGTGCTAGGTTGAGACTAAATGGAGTACAGCCATTCTTCTGTCTGTGGCCGTTCCTGTTGGTGGTCAGATCGCTCATTGAGTGTGGGCTGGGAGACCATCTGTTAGTCTCGTCTACCGCTGTGACCCTCAAAAGAGCATTTCAGCAGACAGTCAAAACCCTTAAAGCATCGGCGACGATCACAAATTGTATTATAGACTGTTGTCCAGCAGCAAGGGGCGACTGCTGTTTTCATCAAACTAGAGCATGTGGATGTCTCTGTGAATGAAGTGTTTGCTCGTGTGTGTGTATGTGTGTGTTGGAAGTGAGGATTGGCTCATTGGTCAGGTAGGCTCATTGGGGGTCATTGGTGTAACAGACTGTTTCCTAAGCCCCCTGGCTTTCCAATCCACCTGTCCATGTGAAGTGATGAGGGTGAGGTGCTGCCCGCTGCACCTGAGACCCTCCTGCACACACATACATAAAGATGCAAGCATAGGTTTGTTTCCAAAACCTAGTGAGTTGACTTCTGTCTACACAGGTGGCTACCTTCTATAGCAGTGTCATAAACGAAACGTGAGCCAATATGCTGGGTCCAAAAGTAAATAAACTATGATGTGTAATGTATTAGAGAACAAGTTTATAACTTTTTGTGTATTCCTGACAAATGGCACAAGTCGCACCTGCCGAATCATCAATGAGCCAGTCACTTCAGTTCAACTGCACCTGTTACAGAAAATGTTTGGTGAAAGATATGTGTCAACCCTATTACTTAATTCATCTGTGATTGCTAAAAATATTAGCATTGTTATCATTAGGCTTTGGAACCAAGCTAAAAACATATCTGAATGTTTACCAGCTAAAACGTCCAGTTCCTTGGTCTTTTCATGGAGAGGATAAAGCTTGTACTCCGTGTTCTTGTTCAATCCAAACTAAGTGATCACATTGTACTGCGTGGTGTTTTGTAGTGAAAGACAAAGAGAGCGCGTGTCCTGTTTTGCTCTCATTTTCATGGTCCTTCAGTCGAAATGGCTGTTGAGTGTCCTGGATTCTTGTACTTGTTTTTAAGTATCGATAGCTCTCTTTCTCTCTCCCTCTTTTGCTCGCCCGCTCCCCCTCGCATGCTCTCTCTCAACTTTAATGTTTTAAAGAGCAGACAATGTGAATTCGAGGGCTTTGCCATTGCGGTCGCCATGGTAACCACTCTGAATTTTTTGGGTTTTGTTGTGGTGGTGATGCTGTTGTCACTCAGTGGAGTGGAGGGTTGTGCAGGGCCATGCTGAT